>NC_057795.1:54456550-54483118 GCF_018294505.1 Triticum aestivum
GGCCGCCCCGTCGCCGCACCCCGCCCCGTCGTCGCCGGCCTGTCCCGTCATCGCCGCCCCGTCCCGTCGCCCCGTCGTCGCCGCCCCGTCCCGTCGCCCCGTCGTCGCCTCGCCGATGAACTCACCCCGGCCGCCATGTTCACACACACACACATTACACACTACACACACACACACACATTGTAGAATTTTAGTTATAGAATTTTTTCTGTTTTTTAGTTATAGAAATGTTAGAAATTATTCTGTTTTGTAGTTATAGAAATATTTTTAGAAATGTTAGTTATATAGAAATGTTATAAATTTTTCCTGTTTTTTAGTTATAAAAATATTAGAAATGTTATAATTTTTTCCTGTTTTTTAGTTATAGAAATATTTATAAAAATGTTAGCAATTTTCCTGTTTTTTAGTTATAGAAATATTAGAAATGTTAGTTATATAATCAGAAATGTTAGAAATTTTAGAATTAGTTTTAGTTAGATGAATTAGATTAATGTCAAATTGTTAGAATTTGCATATAGAATTAGTTTTAGTTAGATGAATTAGACTCCCGCTCCTCCAAGTTCACAAACGCGTGAGCCGACTCCTCCTCGAAGTCCGCCACCTCCTCCAAGTCCCCGAACGCTTGAGAAGACTCCTCCTCCTTCATGTCCGACACAACGTCAGACCACTCCTCCTGCTTCAAGTCCGGCACAGCATCAGCCACGTCAGCCGTCTCCGCCGTCTCAGCAATCGTAGAAGAGACACGCCGCAGCTATGGTGCGTAGCGGTACGAGTCGAGGTAGTACAGAAAGTACAGGCGGAGACAGACGATATAAATATGGTCCAAGCCTCGCTCCTCTTCCTCAGAGGCCTTACAACATGACCGAGGAGCAAAACGCAGCCCTAGTGCAGGCCCAAGTGGATGCCCATTTTGGACCGAAACCGGCACCGTCGCCAAAGGAGAAAATGCCTGAGAAAACGATTGACCACTTCATTCGTATGGCTAGAGCACCAGCTCCCAAGCCTGTTGACTCAGACTATGAGTGTCAAATCATGAAGCTACATCGAGCACGACTACAAAAGGAAACGAGCTCGAGCTCGAGCCAACAAGCAGCTGGCAAAAAATGCGGGAAAACCGTTCCCCACCTGGGAGAACAGGCGGCGCAAGCGATCCCTCCGCTTGTTGTGCCAACAACACATGAGAGGAGTACGCGCGCCAAATATTATTGTGGGCAACCCGTTAGCGTTCCCCAGCAGGGCGATGTGGTAATAACGGAGGAGCATATAATGCAGGCTGAAATGCTCAAGATCTCTGTTGCACAACTCCTCGAAATCGAGCCCATGTCTCCGCTTAAAGAATCGGAAATAAAATGAAAATATGTCCGGGGCCAACCTTTGGTCCATCCAGACAAGGTCAAGGACCTCCCAACGAGAATGTATGAATTGCATCAATGGTACATGAACATTACCAAGATTTCCAATCGAGAGTCCCTCATGGTGAATGTCAAGCATGAGCATTATTACCATGAGAAAGCTCTGGCCATTGAGTATCCAGAACTATTTTAGTTATACAGTCAAGACGCACTCGACAAGTCTATCATCAGTTGCTATTGTCTGTAAGTGATTTCTTTCTATAATTTAAGTCCCAAGCTAGTTATGTAGTGATAATTTTGATCAATCATTACATGTAATTATCCTCACTTTATTCTTTTCTGTGGTATTATATGCAGGATGAAGATGTATGAAATGAAAAAATCTGGACGCTATGGCATTGGGTTCATTGACCCAAATACCATTAATGAGGACATATGAAAGCTTCCATTTTATCAAGCAGGTGTAGAGGAAAGCATGCTAGAGTTCTTGAAGCGCCTCAATAGCAATGAAGATATACTACTTCCTTACAACTTCCCGTGAGTCACACTGTCTTGTACTACAAATTCTGTTTTTGCTTACTAGCTAGCTAGATGTTAATAACTAAGTGTATACGGTTTACGGTAGTTGATTAATTTTATGCACATGCCCACTTAATTAAGACATGCAAACGTGTGCGCATGCAGTTGGCACTGGGTCTTGATAGACATTAAAATTGAGGAAGGAAAAGTTGAATTACTGGACTCACTAACTAAAGAAGATAAAGACTTCACCATCGTGAAGGGGATAGTCAACCGGTAATTTCAATCATTGTAAGTGCATCTAGTGCCACCCCTAGTTGGTTTTGGAGTATTGACGACAAAGTTGGTTGAGGGACTAATGCGTTTGTGAGAATTGCAGGATAACGCAGGTCGTGTCCCTCATTGATTCGGTTTACCTACCGGATGACCCCTAAAAATGTATGAAGACATTGAAGACAATGGTGGTATGAGAAGATATTCATATTGAAGACTATGACATGAGAAGACATTGCGTGAAGACTATGGAGCGCGAAGACTGTGTGGTTTCGTTGTTTCCTTTTCTTCTGTGTTGAGTCATAGGAACCACCGTACTGTTAAGTGGGGTCCAAGTGAACTAAGTCAGAGTGACTGAAGTGATGCTCAATCCAAATCCTATGTCTTCGAGTGAAGACAATGAGAGCAAATCTTATCCAGAGTTGGATGAGTCAGCTTTGCTTGTAGGCCAAGTAAATTTGTCGCGTGTGTTTGAAATCTGACCGTTGGAACACGTGTCAGTTCCTTAGTGACCCAGGGTCATTCAGACAAATCAGGTCGGGTTGCCTTGTGGCTATAAATAGCCCACCCCCTACACCATAAATTGGTGGCTGCTCAGAGTTAGTTTACGGCTTTTGTCGTTTTGAGAGCAACCCACCTCGAAGCCTTTGAGAGAGAAATCCTTGCGAGGACAAAGCCCAAACACCCAGAGCCAAAGAGTGTTAGGCATCACTGAAGTCTTTCTGTCTGTGTGACCTGAAGACTTATTACACTTGAGGACTGTGCATCCTCCAGCCGGTTAGGTGTCGCGTTCTGAGCATCCAAGAGTCATTGTGGATTGCCGGGTGAACGAAGTCTGTGAAGGTTCGGAAGTCTACCTTGAAGACTTAACAGAGTGATTGGGCGAGGACTAAGTGTCCTTAGCTCAAGGGGAATAAGGTGAAGACACGGTCTTCTGAGTTGAATCTCAGCCTCCCTAACCAGACGTACAGTTGTCACAGCAACTGGAACTGGTCCAACAAATCCTGTGTCTTCAACAAGTGACTGGTTCTATCTCTTCCCTCCTTTACTTTGAGTTTGTCTTTGTGAAATTATTGCTTATCTGTCTTATCTGATTGACTTCATTGCTTGACTACTATTGTTGATTGGCTTCATACTATCTTCCATCCTGATCCTACTACCTAGCTGCTATTAGTCTTCGTACATTAACGCTATTGCATACTTGACTATGACTTGCTTATTGTAGTTTATCTTCCGCTGCATATCAATTAGGTCATTTCTATTGTTTGTCTTTGAAACTTCCATGTTTTGAAGACTTTGATAAAAATCGCCTGTTCACCGCCCCCTCTAGTCGATAACTAGCACTTTCAATCATTATTAACTATATATATCTCGGCCTATTATTAGTTCGTCATTTCCTGATATGAACTATTTAATAACCCCTTTATTAATTTTCTTTGCCGGCGGGCAGGGCATGGGCAAAGTTCATCAAGGTGACTCCAGGCGACTGGGCTCAAAAGTTGTTTTGGCATCGACCAAAGGTAAGTAACTAAGTAATACTAGCTAGCTACCATATCTTTAATTCTTGTTTCAATATCATTAATTAATTATCATGCTTGATTAATCATTATCTGATTCAATTCCATTCTCGTAAAGGCCCTGAAGCAGGCGCCGGAGAATAATCTGTGTGCATTCTACGTTTGCGAAAACATTCGCATGATGGCGTCCGAAAGGAGCAGATCTGACAGACAGGACTGGGTACGTTTGTTAAAACACTATTCACACCATTATCGATATCTAGTCACACAACTAACACACATGCATATTGATCTCTTTCTTAACAGTTCAGAGAGGTGCGGGATAAGCTCCTACCATCGGACTGTTGGGGAACGTAGTAATTTCAAAAATTTCCTACGCATACGCATGATCATGATGATGCATAGCAACGAGAGGGGAGAGTGTAATCTACATACCCTTGTAGACCGAAAGCGGAAGCGTTAGAACAACGCGGTTGATGTAGTCGTACGTCTTCACGGCCTGACCGATCAAGCACAGAAACTATGGCACCTCCGAGTTCTAGCACACGTTCAGCTCGATGACGTCCCTCGAACTCCGATCCAGCCGAGTGTCGAGGGAGAGTTCCGTCAGCACGACGGCGTGGTGACGATCTTGATGTTCTACCGTCGCAGGGCTTTGCCTAAGCACCGCTACAATATTATCGAGGAGGACTATGGTGGAGGGGGGCACCGCACACGGCTAATAGATCTCAACGATCAATTGTTGTTGTGTCTTTGGGGTGCTCCCCTGCCCCCATATATATAGGAGCAAGGGGGAGGCGGCCAGCCTAAGGAGGAGGCGCACCAAGGGGGGGAGTCCTACTCCCACCGGGAGTAGGACTCCTCCTTTCCCTGTTGGAGAAGAAAAGAGGAGGAGAGGGAGAAGGAAAAGGGGGCTGGCCCCCTTGTCCAATTCGGACCAGAGGGGGGGTGTAGGCCTCCTTCCTTTTGGCCTCTCTCCTCTATTCCCGTATGGCCCAATAAGGCCCATATACTCCCCGGCGAATTCCCTTAACTCTCCGGTACTCCGAAAAATACCCGAATCACTCGGAACCTTTCCGAACTCCGAATATAGTCGTCCAATATATCGATATTTACGTCTCGACCATTTCGAGACTCCTCGTCATGTCCCCGATCTCATCCGGGACTCCGAACTCCTTCGGTACATCAAAACTCATAAACTCATAATATAACTGTCATCGAAACCTTAAGCGTGCGGACCCTACGGGTTCGAGAACAATGTAGACATGACCTAGAACTATTCTCGGTCAATAACCAATAGCGGAACCTGGATGCTCATATTGGCTCCCACATATTCTACGAAGATCTTTATCGGTCAAACTGCATAACAACATACGTTGTTCCCTTTGTCATCGGTATGTTACTTGCCCGAGATTCGATCGTCGGTATCCAATACCTAGTTCAATCTCGTTACTGGCAAGTCTCTTTACTCGTTACGTAATGCATCATTCCGTAACTAACTCATTAGTTACATTGCTTGCAAGGCTTATAGTGATGTGCATTACCGAGAGGGCCCAGAGATACCTCTCCGACAATCGGAGTGACAAAACCTAATCTCGAAATACGCCAACCCAACATGTACCTTTGGAGACACCTGTAGTACTCCTTTATAATCACCCAGTTACGTTGTGACGTTTGGTAGCACCCAAAGTGTTCCTCCGGTAAACGGGAGTTGCATAATCTCATAGTTACAGGAACATGTATAAGTCATGAAGAAAGCAATAGCAATATACTAAACGATCAAGTGCTAGGCTAACGGAATGGGTCATGTCAATTACATCATTCTCCTAATGATGTGATCCCATTAATCAAATGACAACACATGTCTATGGTTAGGAAACATAACCATCTTTGATTAATGAGCTAGTCAAGTAGAGGCATACTAGTGACTATATGTTTGTCTATGCATTCACACATGTTCATGTTTTCGGTTAATACAATTCTAGCATGAATAATAAACATTTATCATGATATGAGGAAATAAATAATAACTTTAATATTGCCTCTAGGGCATATTTCCTTCAGTCTCCCACTTGCACTAGAGTCAATAATCTAGATTACACAGTAATGATTCTAACACCCATGGAGTCTTGGTGCTGATCATGTTTTGCTCGTGGAAGAGGCTTAGTCAATGGGTCTGCAACATTCAGATCTGTATGTATCTTGCAAATCTCTATGTCTCCCACCTGGACTTGGTCCCGGATGGAATTGAAGCGTCTCTTGATGTGCTTGGTCCTCTTGTGAAATCTGGATTCCTTTGCCAAGGCAATTGCACCAGTATTGTCACAGAAGATCTTCATTGGTCCCGATGCACTAGGTATGACACCTAGATCGAAAATAAACTCCTTCATCCAGACTCCTTCATTTGCTGCTTCTGAAGCAGCTATGTACTCCGCTTCACATGTAGATCCCGCCACGACACTTTGTTTAGAACTGCACCAACTTACAGCACCACCGTTTAATAAAAACACGTATCCGGTTTGCGATTTAGAATCGTCCGGATCAGTGTCAAAGCTTGCACCATTTACGACTAGCTCTTTGTCACCTCCATATACGAGAAACATATCCTTAGTCCTTTTCAGGTATTTCAGGATGTTCTTGACCGCTGTCCAGTGATCCACTCCTGGATTACTTTGGTACCTTCCTGCCAAGCTTATTGCTAAGCACACATCAGGTCTGGTACACAGCATTGCATACATGATAGAGCCTATGGCTGAAGCATAGGGAACATTTTTCATTTTCTCTCTATCTTCTGCTGTGGTCGGGCATTGAGTTTGACTCAACTTCACACCTTGTAGTACGGGCAAGAACCCTTTCTTTGCCTGATCCATTTTGAACTTTTTCAAAACTTTATCAAGGTATGTGCTTTGTGAAAGTCCAATTAAGCATCTTGATCTATCTCTATAAATCTTGATGCCCAATATATAAGCAGCTTCACCAAGGTCTTTCATAGAAAAACTTTTATTCAAGTATCCCTTTATGCTATCCAGAAATTCTATATCATTTCCAATTAATAATATGTCATCTACATATAATATCAGAAATGCTACAGAGCTCCCACTCACTTTCTTGTAAATACAGACTTCTCCAAAAGTCTGTATAAAACCATATGCTTTGATCACACTATCAAAGCGTTTATTCCAACTCCGAGATGCTTGCACCAGTCCATAAATGGATCGCTGGAGCTTGCACACTTTGTTAGCACCTTTTGGATCAACAAAATCTTCTGGCTGCATCATATACAACTCTTCTTCCAGAAATCCATTCAAGAATGCAGTTTTGACATCCATTTGCCAAATTTCATAATCATAAAATGCAGCAATCGCTAACATGATTCGGACAGACTTAAGCATCGCTACGGGTGAGAAAGTCTCATCGTAGTCAACCCCTTGAACTTGTTGAAAACCTTTTGCAACAAGTCGAGCTTTATAGACAGTTATATTACCATCAGCGTCAGTATTCTTCTTAAAAATCCATTTATTCTCAATGGCTTGCCGATCATCGGGCAACTCAACCAAAGTCCATACTTTGTTCTCATACATGGATCCCATCTCAGATTTTATGGCCTCTAGCCATTTTGCGGAATCTGGGCTCATCATCGCTTCCTCATAGTTCGTAGGTTCATCATGGTCAAGTAACATGACTTCCAGAATAGGATTACCGTACCACTCTGGTGCGGATCTTACTCTGGTAGACCTACGAGGTTCAGTAGAAATTTGATCTGAAGTTTCATGATCAATATCATTAGTTTCCTCACTGATTGGTGTAGTTGTCACAGGAACCGGTTCTTGTGATGAACTACTTTCCAATAAGGGAGCAGGTACAGTTACCTCATCAAGTTCTACTTTCCTCCCACTCACTTCTTTCGAGAGAAACTCCTTCTCTAGAAAGGATCCGAATTTTGCAATGAAAATCTTGCCTTC
Source organism: Triticum aestivum (assembly GCF_018294505.1). NCBI lineage: Eukaryota > Viridiplantae > Streptophyta > Magnoliopsida > Poales > Poaceae > Triticum > Triticum aestivum. The sequence continues at coordinate 54,464,174 of NC_057795.1, forward strand.
TGATCTGTGATAGAAGGTGTACCCAACAGTCTCTTTTGGGTATCCTATGAAGACACATTTCTCCGATTTGGGTTCGAGCTTATCTGGTTGAAGTTTCTTCACATAAGCATCACAACCCCAAACTTTAAGAAACGACAACTTTGGTTTCTTGCCAAACCACAGTTCATGAGGTGTCGTCTCAACGGATTTTGATGGTGCTCTATTTAACGTGAATGCGGCCGTCTCTAAAGCATAACCCCAAAACGATAGCGGTAAATCAGTAAGAGACATTATAGATCGCACCGTATCTAGTAAAGTACGATTACGACGTTCGAACACACCATTTCGTTGTGGTGTTCCGGGTGGCATGAGTTGCGAAACTATTCCGCATTGTTTCAAATGTAAACCAAACTCATAACTCAAATATTCTCCTCCACGATCAGATCGTAGAAATTTTATTTTCTTGTTACGATGATTTTCCACTTCACTCTGAAATTCTTTGAACTTTTCAAATATTTCAGACTTGTGTTTCATTAAGTAGATATACCCATATCTGCTCAAATCATCTGTGAATGTGAGAAAATAACGATACCCGCCGCGAGCCTCAACATTCATTGGACCACAAACATCAGTATGTATGATTTCCAACAAATTAGTTGCTCGCTCCATAGTTCCGGAGAACGGCGTTTTAGTCATCTTGCCCATGAGGCACGGTTCGCAAGTACCAAATGATTCATAATCAAGTGATTCCAAAAGCCCATCAGTATGGAGTTTCTTCATGCGCTTTACACCGATATGACCTAAACGGCAGTGCCACAAATAAGTTGCACTATCATTATCAACTATGCATCTATTGGTTTCAACACTATGAATATGTGTATCACTACTATCGAGATTCAATAAAAATAGACCACTCTTCAAGGGTGCATGACCATAAAAGATATTACTCATATAAATAGAACAACCATTATTCTCTGACTTAAATGAATAACCGTCTCGCATCAAACAAGATCCAGATATAATGTTCATGCTCAACGCTGGCACCAAATAACAATTATTTAGATCTAAAACTAATCCCGATGGTAGATGTAGAGGTAGCGTGCCGACCGCGATCACATCGACTTTGGAACCATTTCCCACGCGCATCGTCACCTCGTCCTTAGCCAATCTTCGCTTAATCCGTAGTCCCTGCTTCGAGTTGCAAATATTAGCAACAGAACCAGTATCAAATACCCAGGTACTACTGCGAGCATTAGTAAGGTACACATCAATAACATGTATATCACATATACCTTTGTTCACCTTGCCATCCTTCTTATCCGCCAAATACTTGGGGCAGTTCCGCTTCCAGTGTCCAGTCTGCTTGCAGTAGAAGCACTCAGTCTCAGGCTTAGGTCCAGACTTGGGTTTCTTCTCTTGAGCAGCAACTTGTTTGCTGTTCTTCTTGAAGTTCCCCTTCTTCTTCCCTTTTCTCTTTTTCTTGAAACTGGTGGTCTTGTTAACCATCAACACTTGATGCTCCTTCTTGATTTCTACCTCCGTGGCTTTTAGCATTGCGAAGAGCTCGGGAATAGTCTTGTCCATCCCTTGCATATTATAGTTCATCACAAAGCTCTTGTAGCTTGGTGGCAGTGATTGAAGAATTCTGTCAATGACACTATCATCAGGAAGATTAACTCCCAGTTGAATCAAGTGATTATTATACCCAGACATTTTGAGTATGTGTTCACTGACAGAACTATTCTCCTCCATCTTGCTGCTATAGGACTTATTGGAGACTTCATATCTCTCAATCCAGGCATTTGCTTGAAATATTAACTTCAACTCCTGGAACATCTCATATGCTCCATGACGTTCAAAACGTCGTTGAAGACCCGGTTCTAAGCCGTAAAGCATGGCACACTGAACTATCGAGTAGTCATCAGCTTTGCTCTGCCAGACGTTCTTAACGTCGTCAGTTGCATCAGCAGCAGGCCTGGCACCCAGCGGTGCTTCCAGGACATAATTCTTCTGTGCAGCAATGAGGATAATCCTCAGGTTAAGGACCCAGTCCGTGTAATTGCTGCCATCATCTTTCAACTTTTCTTTCTCAAGGAACGCATTAAAATTCAACGGAACAACAGCACGAGCCATTTATCTACAAGCAAACATAGACAAGCAAAATACTATCAGGTACTAAGTTCATGATAAATTTAAGTTCAATTAATCATATTACTTAAGAACTCCCACTTAGATAGACATCCCTCTAATCCTCTAAGTGATTACGTGATCCATATCAACTACACCATGTCCGATCGTCACGTGAGATGGAGTAGTTTCAACAGTGAACATCAATATGTTGATCATATCTACTATATGATTCACGCTCGACCTTTCGGTCTCCGTGTTCCGACGCCATATCTGTTATATGCTAGGCTCATCAAGTTTAACCTGAGTATTCCGCGTGTGCAACTGTTTTGCACCCGTTGTATTTGAACGTAGAGCCTATCACACCCGATCATCACGTGGTGTCTCAGCACGAAGAACTTTCGCAACGGTGCATACTCAGGGAGAACACTTCTTGATAATTTTAGTGAGAGATCATCTTAAAATTCTACCGTCAATCAAAGCAAGATAAGATGCATAAAGGATAAACATCACATGCAATCAATATAAGTGATATGATATGGCCATCATCATCTTGTGCTTGTGATCTCCATCTTCGAAGCACCGTCATGATCACCATCGTCACCGGCGCGACACCTTGATCTCCATCGTAGCATCGTTGTCGTTACGTCATCTATTGCTTCTACGACTATCGCTACCGTTTAGTGATAAAGTAAAGCAATTACAGGGCGTTTGCATTTCATACAATAAAGCGACAACCATATGGCTCCTGCCAGTTGCCGATAACTTCGGTTACAAAACATGATCATCTCATACAATAAAATATAGCATCACGTCTTGACCATATCACATCACAACATGCCCTGCAAAAACAAGTTAGACGTCCTCTACTTTGTTGTTGCAAATTTTACGTGGCTGCTACGGGCTTAGCAAGAACCGTTCTTACCTACACATCAAAACCACAATGATAGTTCGTCAAGTTAATGCTGTTTTAACCTTCGCAAGGACCGGGCGTAGCCACACTTGGTTCAGCTAAAGTGAGAGAGACAGACACCCGCCAGTCACCTTTAAGCACGAGTGCTTGTAACGGTGAAACCAGTCTTGCGTAAGCGTACGCGTAATGTCGGTCCGGGCCGCTTCATCTCACAATACCGCTGAGCCAAAGTATGACATGCTGGTAAGCAGTATGACTTGTATCGCCCACAACTCACTTGTGTTCTACTCGTGCATATGACATCTACGCATAAAACCAGGCTCGGATGCCACTGTTGGGGAACGTAGTAATTTCAAAAATTTCCTACGCATACGCATGATCATGGTGATGCATAGCAACGAGAGGGGAGAGTGTAATCTACATACCCTTGTAGACTGAAAGCGGAAGCGTTAGAACAACGCGGTTGATGTAGTCGTACGTCTTCACGGCCTGACCGATCAAGCACAGAAACTACGGCACCTCCGAGTTCTAGCACACGTTCAGCTCGATGACGTCCCTCGAACTCCGATCCAGCCGAGTGTCGAGGGAGAGTTCCGTCAGCACGACGGCGTGGTGACGATCTTGATGTTCTACCGTCGCAGGGCTTCGCCTAAGCACCGCTACAATATTATCGAGGAGGACTATGGTGGAGGGGGGCACCGCACACGGCTAATAGATCTCAACGATCAATTGTTGTTGTGTATTTGGGGTGCCCCCCTGCCCCCATATATATAGGAGCAAGGGGGGAGGCGGCCGGCCTAAGGAGGAGGCGCACCAAGGGGGGGAGTCCTACTCCCACCGGGAGTAGGACTCCTCCTTTCCTTATTGGAGAAGAAAAGAGGAGGAGAGGGAGAAGGAAAAGGGGGCCGGCCCCCTTGTCCAATTCGGACCAGAGGGGGGGGGGGCGCAGGCCTCCTTCCTTTTGGCCTCTCTCCTCTATTCCCGTATGGCCCAATAAGGCCCATATACTCCCCGGCGAATTCCCGTAACTCTCCGGTACTCCGAAAAATACCCGAATCACTCGGAACCTTTCCGAACTCCGAATATAGTCGTCCAATATATCAATCTTTACATCTCGACCATTTCGAGACTCCTCGTCATGTCCCCGATCTCATCCGGGACTCCGAACTCCTTCGGTACATCAAAACTCATAAACTCATAATATAACTGTCATCGAAACCTTAAGCGTGCGGACCCTACGGGTTCGAGAACAATGTAGACATGACCTAGAACTATTCTTGGTCAATAACCAATAGCGGAACCTGGATGCTCATATTGGCTCCCACATATTCTACAAAGAACTTTATCGGTCAAACCGCATAACAACATACGTTGTTCCCTTTGTCATCGGTATGTTACTTGCCCGAGATTCGATCGTCGGTATCCAATACCTAGTTCAATCTCGTTACTGGCAAGTCTCTTTACTCGTTACGTAATGCATCATTCCGTAACTAACTCATTAGTTACATTGCTTGCAAGGCTTATAGTGATGTGCATTACCGAGAGGGCCCAGAGATACCTCTCCGACAATCGGAGTGACAAAACCTAATCTCGAAATACGCCAACCCAACATGTACCTTTGGAGACACCTGTAGTACTCCTTTATAATCACCCAGTTACGTTGTGACGTTTGGTAGCACCCAAAGTGTTCCTCCGGTAAACGGGAGTTGCATAATCTCATAGTTACATGAACATGTATAAGTCATGAAGAAAGCAATAGCAATATACTAAATGATCAAGTGCTAGGCTAACGGAATGGGTCATGTCAATCACATCATTCTCCTAATGATGTGATCCCATTAATCAAATGACAACACATGTCTATGGTTAGGAAACATAACCATCTTTGATTAATGAGCTAGTCAAGTAGAGGCATACTAGTGATTATATGTTTGTCTATGCATTCACACATGTATCATGTTTCCGGTTAATACAATTCTAGCATGAATAATAAACATTTATCATGATATGAGGAAATAAATAATAACTTTAATATTGATTCTAGGGCATATTTCCTTCACGGACCGCATACTAGCACTTCAAGAGGAAATAGCCGGATTTTTGCTCGACCAGGTCATAGATCCCAAAGGAGAATACTATTACCCGCTACCGCCCCCATGAACCACTTGTCATCGTGCTCCGGAGGCACCAAGGCAACATATGTAGGAGAAATTGTATATGTATATACATGTGTATGTGTGAATAATTAATGGTGTTGGTTGTGAGACATTCGATGATATATATATATATATATATATATATATGCGGTTACGAGAAAATCTATTTATATATATGCATAACGTGTACAATTTGTAGTATCGTGAAATACCAGCAAACAAAAAAATGGAATGAAAAATAAAGCAAAAACCCCCCAAACATTTAGTATCGGTTGGTGTTACCAACCGGTACTAATGTCCTAAGCGCACACGGGTCTGGCTCATGCCACGTGGTGTCACTTTAGCGCCGATTCGTGACGAACCGGTACTAAAGGGGGAGGGGCTTTAGTCCCCACTCTTTAGTGCCGGTTGGCAAACCGGCACTAAAGGCCGTTACGAACCGGCACTAAAGGTCGGTTCTGCACTAGTGTCTATCTGGACCTCGGTCACAACAATCTCTCGGGTCTAATCCTATCAAGTATAGGAGCTCTTGCCAAGCTCGCGTCCTTAGATCTATACTTCAATCTTCTTGATGGACCTATTCCACCATCCATAAGTAATTGTACTAAACTAGCCTCTCTCGGTCTATCACACAATTTTTTTTCCAAAAGATCCATTGGAAGCATAGGAAATTTGACAAGTTTACGGTACCTATATCTTTCCAACAATCAAATAAATGGTTCCTTCCCTTTGACCATTTTGAAATTAGCCTGTCTAGCAAGGCTGGAACTTGGATCCAATCAGCTTAACGGCATGTTACCACCACAATTAGGATCTCTTATAAATCTATCACATCTGGATCTTTCCAACAACCAGATCACGGGTTCCATTGTAAGCATAACCAATGTAACAAGTTTAGAACTCTTGGATCTTTCCAACAACCTCATAAATGGTTCCATCCCTTCGACCTTCTCGAAATTGATCTATCTTACAACACTGTCACTTGAGTCCAATCAGCGTAATGGTCTATTACCACCAGAGTTAAGATCTCTTGTTCTACTCACAGATCTGGACCTAAGTAGCAACCAGTTTCTAGGAAGCATTCCACCTCAGATAGGACATTGCCACCTTTTGTCATCGTTACTGATATCAGACAACTTATTGACAGGAGAAATACCACAAGAATGTGGTTACCTCACCAACCTATATGAGCTGGACTTGAGTAGAAACAATTTAAGTGGCACCATCCCAGGGACTTTTTCTAATCTTTCCCAACTGTATAGGCTGAATTTATCATATAATAGTTTGGTTGGCAGAGTTCCGTTACTTCCATATGCATCTGGCCCTGGAGCCTTTATCTCACTTGGCAATAATATGGATTTATGTGGTGAACACTTTTATGGTATAAAACCATGTGAAGTACCGAAGCTTGAAACACCAAGTGAAATACCAAAGCTTGAAACACCAAGTGAAATACCAAAGCTTGACAGAGAACGACAAAGCAGTAAACATCCAAATAAGATCCTACTTGTAATTATTTTTGCTCCCTTTTTATGTGTTACCCTTGTAATAGCAAGCATTGTGATTATTTGTCGGAGAAGAAAACTCGTAAAAATTGCTACCAAAAGCAAGTCCGGAGATATACTTTCCATATGGAATTTCGACGGAAAGATCGCATTCAAAGACATACTCACCGCAACAGAAAATTTCGATGAGAAATATTGCATCGGCATTGGAGGCTACGGATCAGTCTTCAGAGTTGAGCTTGAAGGGGGGAAGATTTTTGCGGTCAAGCTCCTCCGCTCGATGGAAGAATACAGCGATGAGGGGACATTTCATGCCGAGGTTGAAGTACTGGCAAAAATAAGGCACCGATGCATCGTCAAGCTGTATGGATTCTGTTCCCACTCCCGGTGCAAATTTCTCATGTATGATCTTATCGAGAGGGGAAGCTTATCGTCTATTCTGCATGAGCAAGAGCTAGCGATGGACATAAGTTAGCCCAGGAGAGTTGTTGTCGTGAGGGATGTAGCTCAAGCTCTCTCTTACTTGCACCATGATTGCGACCATACAATCGTGCATCGTGACATAAAAAGCAGTAATATTCTTCTCGATTATAAAGCTTATGTCTCAGACTTTGGCATGGCGAGGAAGCTGAAGCATGGTTACTCCAGCTGGAGCACTACCTTTGCAGGGACATGTGGCTACATAGCCCCAGGTACGTACATGGGCTTAATATTTTGTTTATCCTTGAATTAATATGAAAATGTGATTCAGAAAGAGACAAAATGTGGTTTTGTTTTTTGGTTGCAGAATTGTCATCTACCATGTTATTGACAGAGAAGTGTGACGTGTACAGCTTTGGCGTGGTTGCGCTAGAAGTTTTGATGGGAAAGCACCCGGGTTTTTTTAGAAAAGGGGGATTACCCCAGCCTCTGCATCAGAGAGATGCATATGGCTCATATTATTAAAACTAAATCAATAACAAAGTCTTCAGTATCTCAAAGTACAGAATGAAAACAGATCGCTCATACAAGCCAAAACAAAAAAGCCACAACCGGCAAGGCAAACAAAATAGGAAGCACTACATGCCTATCCTATTACATGACCGTCATCCAAACTGGTTGAAAATAACCCGAGCTACCATCTCCCATCGGGTAGACGCAGTAGCCAAACGCCCCCTGGCCTCCATCGGAGTGAGTAGCGACCATATACAGATCAATGTTGTGGCCCTGAAGATAACCTGCAAAAAGTGAAAGTTCGTTGTTCTGTTAAAAACCAAATCATTTCTGCAGTTCCAGACTGCACATAACAAAGCACAAACTCCAACACGAATGTGCCTCGCTAAATCCGAGTCAACCGCATCAAGCCACGGTCCAAATAACATGTTGATAGAGGTTGGTGGAGTAATATTAAAAGCAATATGAATCAAACGCCAAAGAATCTTAGCCAGCGGACAATCTAGAAAGAGTTGCCTTATAGTTTCGTTATGATCACAAAAACTACACCTAGCAGAACCCGTCCAATTGCGTTTTGCCAGATTATCCTTTGTCAAAATAACTTGTTTATGCACAAACCACATAAACACTTTGATTCGCAAAGGTACCTTAACTTTTCAGACGTGCTTCGAGTACGGAATGACACTAGTGTTTATGACATCCAGATACATGGATTTGACCGAGAACACGCCGTCCTTAGTCAGTTTCCAATATAATCTATCGGACTGCTGAGTCAGCTGGACATCCATCAGCCTTCGTACTAGATGAAGCCAGGCCTCCCAACGATCGCCTACCAGTGTCCTCCGAAAGCTAATATTGAGAGGCGTGGACTGGAAGACTGTTGCAACGTATGCTTCTCGACGTTGAACAATGTTGTACAGAGTAGGATATTGAAGTGCGAGGGGCGTCTCCCCAAGCCACGTATCCTCCCAGAACCTCGTATTAGCCCCATCACCGACTATGATCTTTGCCCTACTAAAGAATAGGGGCTTGACTCTCAACAAACCTTTCCAAAACGGTGAGTCAGTCGGGCGCACAGTCACCTGAGCTAAAGTTTTAGACTGAAGATACTTATTTCGCAGAATCTGAGCCCAAGTAGCCTCAGTCTCGGAAGAGAGTTTAAATAGCCACTTGCTAAGGAGACATCTATTCTTGATCTCAAGATTTTCAATGCCCAGACCGCCTTGGTCCTTCGGCCGATAGATGATGTCTCATTTTGCAAGTCTATACTTTCATTTCAACTCATCATTCTGCCAAAAGAAGCGACATCGATAAAAGTCTAACCTCTTTCTGACCCCCACCGGGACCTCGAAAAAGGATAAAAGAAATATAGGCATACTGGTGAGGACTGAATTAATCAGAATTAATCGCCCTCTATATGACATGAGTTTCCCTTTCCAACAGCTCAGTTTCTTTTCAAAATGATCTTCGATGCACTTCCATTCCTTGTTCATCAGCTTACGATGATGAATGGGTATACCTAAGTAAGTGAACGGTAACGAACCCAGCTCACATCCGAACAATTGCTTATACGCCTCCTGGTCATCATTAGCTCTTCCAAAGCAAAACAATTCGCTCTTATGGAAGTTAATTTTGAGCCCAGACAATTGTTCAAATAAGCATAACACAAGCTTCATATTTCTCGCTTTCGCCAAGTCATGCTCCATAAAGATGGTAGTATCATCAGCATACTGCAAAACGGATATACCACCATCAACTAGGTGCGGAACCAAGCCACTAACCTGCCCCGCATCCTTAGCCCGACCTATTAAAATAGATAGCATATCAACCACTATGTTGAATAGAATCGGTGACATGGGATCTCCTTGCCTTAGTTCCTTGTGTGTCTGGAAATAGTGACCTATATCATCGTTCACTTTAATCCCTACACTCCCTTTTTGCGTGAAGGATTCAATCTGGTCTCGCCAGGCCTTGTTGAATCCTTTCATACGCAAAGCTTGTTGAAGGAAAGGCCATTTAACTTTATCGTATGCTTTTTTTAAATCCACTTTAAAAACCACACCATCTAGTTTTTTGGAGTGGATTTCATGGAGCGTTTCATGCAAGAAGACTACCCCTTCAAGGATATTTCTATCTGGCATAAAAGCAGTCTGGGACGGTTGCACAACTGAATGCGCAATCTGCGTGAGACGGTTCGTCCCAACCTTGGTGAAAATTTTGAAACTGGCATTAAGCAAACAGATAGGCCTGAACTGCTCAATGCGAATAGCCTCTGTCTTCTTAGGAAGAAGAGTTATCGTTCCAAAATTGAGCTTGAACAAATGAAGCTGACCAATGAACAACTCATGAAACATCGGCAACAGGTCACCCTTAATGAAGTGCCAGCACTTTTTGTAAAACTCGGCCGGAAACCCATCCGGTCCTGGCGCTTTATTGTTTTTCATTTGTGCAATGGCCTCAAACACCTCCTTCTCCATAAAAGGAGCAGTCAGAATCTCATTTTCTTCCGTCTCAAGTTGAGGAACGTCCTCAACCCTTGACTCATCCAAAGACACAAAACTCTCTTCCGGCGGTCCAAACAACTGCTTATAATAGTTGGTAATATAAACTTTCAGGTTTTCCTGACCAACTATCGTCCCTTCATCTTGTTCTAATTGGAAAATTCTCTTCTTACGATGCTTTCCATTAGTAATCATATGAAAGAATTGAGTATTATCCTCGCCTTGGACAATTTTACGAACCTTAGCTCTCAAAGCCCACTTCAATTCCTAATCACGGAGAAGCTCTTTCAGCCGCATCTCGGCCTCCACTTTAGTCTCCAGCTCGCTGGTATCTAATATAGAGGTTTCAGCTTTTAACTCAAGGGAGTGAATAAGCATAAGTAGTCTTTCCTTCTCCGTCTTATAAATCCCATACGTATGCTTGGCCCATCCACGAAGGAACCTTCGAAGATGACGAATCTTGCACTGCCACCGCTCAATGGGTGACCTTCCACCCGAGTCTTTAGCCCACTCTCTAGCTAACAACTCGAGGAACCCTTCTCTTTCAAACCAAGCAAGTTCGAAGGAGAAAATATTCTTATTACCCACATGAGTTTGAGCCCCCGAATCGACTAGTAGCGGTGTCAACGCCTGCACCGTTACCAGGGGAAACTTCTATTCCCAATCGACGCTAGCCAGAACTCGATCAAGCTTCTCAAAAGTCGGAACTGGTAACGAGTTAGCCCAAGTGAATTTCCTACCCGAGAGCTCTATCTCTCTGAGATCCAAGCTTTCAATGATAGTATTGAACATAAACGACCATCTGCCGTCAAAATTGTCATTATTCTTTTCCTCCTTTCTTCGAATAATGTTAAAATCACCACCCACTAAAACGGGAAAGAACCCGGGTGATTTGCTCCTTCCATTTTTCTGCGGAACAGAGCAGCCGGAAAAGCTCAAAGACATCCTGGATCAACACATCGCAGCACCGTCAACCATTGATGAGGAGAAGGATGCCATTTTGGTTGCCTTGGTGGCCTTTGCTTGCCTGCAAGTCTCTCCAAAAGCTCGGCCAACAATGCAGCAGGTATATCAGGCACTCACGAACAGAAATCGCCCAACGCTGATGCTCAGGCCCTTTCATGAAATCAGCCTGCAAGATCTGCACGATTACTGTAGCACCATGGAGAATATATGAAGCTATATACTAGTGTCCTTTGTTGGCAACTATATGTTCGGCACGTGTCTGTTTGAGATAATGGATCTATACTGTCAGGCTTGAAATTTGAAGTGTCATGTATCAAGAGATTGATATGAAAGGGATTTCTGTGGATAACTGGTTCTTGAAGCGACATTTTGATATGGCAATTAGCTTCTTAACATTTTCCTAAGTACCGATTTACTCTAGTTTGCTTGACTGACATTTGGTGGGAGTGCTTGGATGCTAGTCCTGTGATTAACTGGTTCTTGTTGAGAGTATGTAATCAGTTAGTGTGTTGTTTATTTTTACATTATTTCTTTCCCCAAAGCCATCTCAGGAAATTTGATCATATGCCCTTGTTTTCTTTGCCTTCTTGATCATACATATGCCCTATTAACTTATTTAAGCCATTTAGAATTTCTGAGCAAAATACTGCTAAGTGAAATGAAGATCTTGCCCTTGGCAATCTTACAGTTTCTCCAAACTCGACATGGCTCAACAGAACCAATCAGCCAGGCCTGTTCGTCCTGTTCGACGGGGGGCTCCGCCGCGTACAGGAAAGCCACCACGATTCATTACAGAAGAATTCTGCTTCACTAGCAACACCAGAAGAGAGAATGATGAAAAGAAAGCACACTACAAACTGAAGCTTCTCATTTTGGGCAGATAACTTTTCGGTAGGTCGAACATGCTACGAGCAGCTGCATTGCTTATGATGAGCACATTTATCATCCAAATTTTCTCGATCATGCCATATAACCTGTCCAACCACACGAAGAAACGCCAGTTGTTCACCAAACATACTAAATTCAGCAACTTGATTCTGAGCATTAAAGAACAGAGAAACAACCTTCTTGTCCTTGTCATTCCACTGAATATTTGGCCGGGTTCAGAGATGTCCAAGACTGCTGCAACATCAACCTTTAGCATCGACATTGTAGACCTTCAGCCAGAGGGAGCCTCATCATCCCTTGGTGCTAGCCGGAGCAGAGTTGAGCTTCTCTGTGACATGCCCTGCGCTGCCATGGTCGGGAACAGAGACGAAGGTAAAGCTAGGGAGGACTGACGAAATCGACAGGTAGAGTTGGTCACCGGAGATTCCACGCGTGCACGCTGTGCCCGTGGTTGACGAGATAATCAGTCCAGTAATTTTGACTAGTAATTATTTTGACGTTATAACTATCCTGAATCCTAGTAGTATCAATCTAGTATGCTTTCAAATAATATCACTGGTCATAGCTTGAATAGAGGCATCCCAGCTACTAGACTTCAGCTTGTATGGGCAACCCATGCAACGAGGTAGATATGAACTGGGATACGCCGCACCAAAACCTTTTCAAAACTGGTAGTCAAAAATTGAAGTACAAATTCTAGTAGGAAAATCAGTACTAGCACAGACGGATCATGATTTTGGCTTTCTTTATCTATAGTTCCACACTGGGTAGAAGTAGAACTCAGTTTTATCTATAATCTGAACATCAAGTGACCGAAAAGAGATACCTATGCCAATAAGCAACATGCATAATTACTAATTACTGAACCGACGGAACCAAAAGTAATTAAATTCGCAGGCGACATCCCATTGTAATCGAATGATCAACTCACACTCAATATATGCACTCTAAATGGAAATAGTATGCCCAAAGAGAATGGTAACTATCTATATATATATACTGGCGAAGATGAAGCTGCATAAGTGTGTTTGGCATCACATTGATATGCATCTATGCTGCTTTGGAAACAAATTTACTACCTAAGTTGTTTATTTTGAGACATTGGAGTCCACCAAATTCAGTCAAGTTTGTGAAATATTGTAGGATGCTAATGTTTTGTTGTTTCTATTGTTGTATTGATCTGACCCTCATATGGGGTATATATAATATACATGAGGGGGTAGAGGCTTGGAGTACAAGATAAGTAATACATAGTTTAAACCTATTCGATCTACTCCTTATCTCTATCTTTAAACCCAAACTATATTCTAACATTCCCCCTCAGTCGTAGTGGGAGTGAAACGGACGATTGCGACTGGATTTCAAGTATCGTGCTCGCGTCGTCTTCTCCGCTTCACCATCATCACCTGCATCTCTGATGGGTCGACACCTAGGGCGGTGACTGCGTCCCTTTTCGGTGTCTTCCCTGTCTTCTCCTATATTCCCTCCCGCAGTCACAGCGGGAGTATCATGGACGCAAGTGACGAGACGGACGCTGTTGACTGGAGTTGTTGCCGATGAGTTGCTGCAGACGTAGCCATTAATGTCGAGGTAGCCGATCATGGTGATGTAGCCGTGGTCGAGGTAGTCGTGGTCGTCGTGGATGTTGAAGCCGCACAAAGCCGGAGGCGCAAACAAATGCGCTATGACGGAGCTGCAGACGTGGATGATGCACCTTGCAGATGTCAGAGGGTGCCGTCGGCGATGAGTCCACCGGTTTTGCCAAGACCGAAGGAAGCCCATCGAGCACACATTGGTTTTGCCAGAACCGTGTGGCCGCGTAGGGTCGTCACTGTAGTGATGCCGTGTCGATGCAGTCGTGCCGTCGTGGATGACGCGGTCGATGCCAACGTCGTGACGCGGTCATTGCCGTCGTCGAGGTCGCGTCTTGCAGAAAAAGTCTGTCAGAGGACGCTAGGTGTCTATCTTGTGGACGAGGCGGCGGCAGCGTGTTGACGAAGATGTTGGTGAGGACCATGTTGATGAAGATCTTGGTGATGAAGTGTCTCTGATGGAAAGACCTTGGTGATGAAGTGTCGGTGATGGCGTTGCAGCGGCGTGTCGACAATGATGCGTCACTTAAAGGCGTCCCTCCGCGACGACGAAGTGTCGATGCCGTGTCGCGTCGAAGAAGTCGATGAAGACTTGCATCTCTCTCCACACCGGCCTGGCGTGTGGACGGTGCATGTCATGGTCGCTTCTCGTAGATGTGCTCGACGAAGATTTTTTTCTTGGGCGTGATTTAGTCGTATAGCTCGATGATGTGGCGCACATGGGCGATGCATCAGGTCGGCTCGGCGTAGATGTGTTCGTGCTTGTGTCGTCTTCTCCGCTTCACCATCATCACCTGCATCTCTGATGGGTCGACACCTAGGGCGGTGACTGCGTCCCTTTCCGATGCCTTCCCTGTCTTCTCCTCTATTCCCTCCTGCAGTCACAGCGGGGGTATCATGGACGCAAGTGACGAGACGGACGCTGTTGACTGGAGTAGATGTGCCGCAGAACTGCTGCTGCTTGACGGCGTGTCCATGAGATGCCGATGCTGGAGATTGCGCGGGTTGATGAAGCTGGAGACGCGTGGAGCCGGGTCCCGATGAAGCTCGATGCCGATGCTAATCTGGTTGGAGCTCGATCGTAGCATGCCCATGGACTGGTCGTGCCGTGCATGTATGTGAAGCTGGTGCATCTGCGTAATGTAGTATGCGCGGTGAAGTCGACGGAGCGGAAGAAAGAGCCCTCCCGTGATCTGTATCGGGGTTGTTGGAGATGTGGGCTCGTGAGCCCTCCCGTGATCTGGATCGGGGTTGTTGGAGATGTCGGCTCGTTCGGAAGATCGGTGCTGCTCCCGTGTACGCGTGTGAGAACAAGCTGACGCGCACGGCCGGACCGATCCAACCGAGGTTGCCGCCATGTTCGTGCCGGCTGCGTCGATGATGTACACGTACTGATGGCTTGCCGTCGTGCCGGCCTGCGTCGATGACGTACGGCGGATCGATGAAGCCGATTTGTGCCTGGGCTGGAGTCCCGCGCATGGAGCCTGCCGTGTCTCGCCCTGGAAAGCTGGCTGCTCCACCGCCCGGGCCCCGCTTAGGCCTGCTCCTCGCGATCGCGCTCAAGTCACCGGCAGCCCGTGGTTCGCGGCGCGTCGGTCGCACACTCATGCGTATATGACCCTCGTCTGGAGCCGGATCACCTGAAGCTTGATGTCGAGAGGGTTGATGTGCGCGTGGTGAGGACCTGATCAGATCGATGCACGTCGCGCCGGATGACTATGACCGTAGCCGCGCGTTGTCGGTTTTGGCATGAATTTTCTCACCGGAGTAGATCTGATCGTGGAGTTTATTGGTGGCTAACGGAAAAATAAATAACCTAATGGGATTTTGAATTTCTGAAACTTGAAAATTGAATCTAATCTAGAGATCCGATCAAATCTTTGAGTGATCGGGTGCCGCGCCCCCGGGAAGAGAAGATTAATCTCCCCGGAGGCGGCGCGCTGCGGAAGTGGTGAAGGAACCTAGGATCGGTGTTGTGAGACTAAGCGCTCTAATACCATGTGAAATATTGTAGGATGCTAATGTTTTGTTGTTTCTGTTGTTGTATTGATCTGACCCTCATATGGGGTATATATAGTATACATGAGGGGGTAGAGGCTCGGAGTACAAGATAAGTAATACATAGTTTAAACCTATTCGATCTACTCCTTATCTCTATCTTTAAACCCAAACTATATTCTAACAACGTTTTATTCTCGAAGCAATGTTTTGGTGCATTCCAGATTCACTTTCTTTAGATGTGAACACGTTCTGTGCCACTTGATATGTTTATAGTGTTATGCCGTAGACTGTTTTGTGGTCCGTTAACATCTCTAGAGATCAGCTGTTTAATAACATTCAGCTGCGAGTTGAGGAAGAAGCACTCTGTTTGCTCATTCTCTCTGATCTCAAATTTTGGGCGATGGCAGGAGGGAAGTGACATACCAAATTATGTGAGTAGTCTTTCTTTGTGCACTGGTTTGGAGTGAAGATATGCGTGTATGGCATGCATTTTGTGTAATCTGAAAAAAGAGAAAAACTTCTCTAGAGATCTTGAGATATTCTTCTGCGCTCCTGTTCCTGTTGGAGCCAAGAAGTGGTGTACAAAATATAGGAAAAGTTTGTAAGTATAATAATCATTGCTAGCACACAAGCAAGTTCACCTTTCCACTACTATGGCTTTCTATAAAGTGAGATCGAAAGGGCTGGTTGAAAGGTGATGGTAGGATGATTGGAGGTTGGTTAGGTGTCTTTGTCCACACTAATCAGAACTTGATTTGATTTCTAAAACAGTAAGCATAGAAAGAACTGCCAGAAACTAAATTCGTCTTTCTTCCAGCCTGAACCAATTTAAAGCCAGGCTAAACTTTTAACTAATCCCCAACAGTGAGAGTAAATTTGTCAGACTTCAAAACGGGTGCAATTTTCAGTATCGATGGTACACTTCTAGGATGAACTCAAATGGCACTGGCAATTTTCAGCATAGATGGTGCAGATCGGTAGTTCTGCAATGATTCAGCGTATGGACAGGACAACTACGCTGAAAAACATGAACAAGCTAGCATGCGTTTCACATGATTAAAAGTTTAAAACCTGTGGGTAAGGATTAATAAGGATATGCGGGTGATCAGTTTGACTCGTCAGTCTGTAGAGCAGAGGCAGGAAAGGGACAGGAGCATGCAGCAGGGTCAATAGAGAAAAGTCAGGTTACATACTTTTCTTCTTGCCAGTGGACTTTATAGCAACATGTCTCCCAGAGTCAGAAACTACTGGGTTCTCCTGGAAAGAAAAAGTATAACAAAAAAAAGCACTAGCAGAGTTGTAGCCTTGTAGGTACATAAGCCAAATAATCTTGATCCATTTGATTTTCAAAATGTGTAGATGTGCTTGATAACTTGGTAAGGAACAATCATATTGGCTGCACAAGCAGTAAAAATCCCGTACTGGATGTATGAACAAGTACCTGAACCTTGTTGCATTAATTGTGTAATTTTTGTGTGCGTGTCAGAGTGGTTGGTTTTCGCTTGGGAGAAGTGTGTCGGGCCCATTGACTGAACTGTTCGTAACATGGAGGCGTCAAAGGATGACTTGTTGCCTCTTTTGAGCAACTTCTCAAAGCACATCTAGGTGCCAACTAGGCAACTTTCTTTTCTCCCGAGATGATTCAGGTTTCATCTTCATCTACAAGTGAGGCTCTGCAGTTTGTTTCCCCTGAATCAAGGAGCTAACTGAGACATTTAAAAGAACATTGTTTTCCTTCTGGCTAATCGAGTAAGCGGTATGGCATTGAAAATTTCCAAACTAAATGTCTTTTTCTGTTTGCCATTTGGTGGAGAAATCCAGTGTTTCCTTCAGGAAAAGGGACCCTGAACTTCGCTCTGTTCTTCTGAAGGAGCGAGAAGGCTTCTATTATCAATCAGATGAATTACTCACGTGAGCCATTTTCTATAGTAGCTACACAAAGATTAACAAAGCAACATAGAGATCAAGGCATCCAAGAGATGGTGATGCACAATCACTACTAGGGAAAACCTTATACACAGAATTTTAGCAGTAGCGCATGTCAAAAAAGCACGCTGGTGCTAAGTAGCAGTAGCGCGTGTCAAAAAAGCACGCTGGTGCTAAGTAGCAATAGCGCGTGTCAAAAAAGCACGCTGGTGCTAAGTAGCAATAGCGCGCTGGTGTAAACAGCGCTACAGATACAGTTGTAGCAGTAGCGCGCCTGAAGGTAAACGCGCTACTACTAAAATTCTCACAGCTTAGCCGAATAGGCTACACATAGTAGTAGCGATCTACTTCGAACCGCGGTACCACTATTTGCTTTGTAGCAGCGCGTTTACGCTGAAAGGCGCTACTGCTAAAAGAAATAAAATTAAACGGAAATCAAATAAAAAAGTAAATGAAAATGAAAAAAAATAGAAAAAGGTAAAAGGAAAAAAAATAAAATGTAAAGAAAAATAAATGAAAAAGGGAAAGAAAGAGAAAAGAATAGCAGTAGCGCGTATCGGGGAATGTGTTGTAGCTAACTTAGCAGTAGCGCACTTCCTGGAACGCGTTACTACTACTTCTGACTTAACCACGTGGTTTCGTTCTTCCCCATGACCACTTCCTCCAAATCCAACTCCTTCGTTGTTGCCGCCGCCGTCGCCCGTCGGCCGCCGGGCGCTCTCCCTTGGCTCTCCGCACACCCTCGACGCCGCCCCCGACCCCGGATTCGACGCCGTCCCCGACCCCGACCTCGACGCCGCCCTCCGCCGCGCGCCCGAGCCCCGACCCCGACCTCGACGCTGCATGCCCCTCCCTCGCTGCAGGCACCCGAGGTGAGCACGCCTGCTCCCCCCTCCCCTACCTCTGCCTAGGGTTCTTCAAATTTTAGTTGCATCAAATTAGTTAGGGTTCATCTATGGGTGGAAACGAATTAGATGCGGATGTTATCGAATACGGATGCGGCTCAGATGTTTTCTTAGATGATGAATAAACACTATTGTAATGCATAATAATTTCTAAGATTAATCATAAAATGAGTAAAATTTGACCACTTATTTCACTTTTAAGTTGGATAATTGGAATATTCGCTACCACTTTCCACCCCTAGGTTCATCAAATAGATGGTAATTAGGGCAGTAGTTCCTAGGTACAAATTAGTTAGTAAGAAATAGGAACTAATTAGGTACTAGTTTATTTTTATTTATAGTAAGTTTATTTTTAGTAAGAACTAGTTGAATTAATAGAACTAGTTAAACATGTCACATTTGTTGTTATTTTTTTAGTTAAAGCAATTTTTCCCGCATCGACGTCGATAATGCTTATCCCGCATCCTCGTCGTCGACTCGGTGGAGGACACCTGCTTGACCAGATGGGCCATGTCCGGGACTGGGCTCCGCTGGGCTGGTACTAGGAGGCGCT
>NC_057795.1:54483438-54501150 GCF_018294505.1 Triticum aestivum
GCAGCTTGGTAAGGAGTCAGCCCGTCATTGACCCGAACCTTCTTTGGTGGCGGTCGCATGGGCCAGTGACGGTCGAGAGGCTTGAGGACCCCGCGGAGGTGGCACGTCACCATGTCAGCGAGGAGGACGCGCACATCCATCGCTACTTGTTTGCGCTGGAGCACATGTTCTCCAATACCTGGCAGGTTCTCCAGGGATCTCACTGGAGTTATGATCCTGTGATGGTTCCTTCTCTTTGGGTGTCCATCGCCCGCGCCGATACCCATCGTTCGCTAGGGTTTTAGTTATATTAGTGATGTTATATGTATGATACCATTCAGGATGTATTAGTTATAATATTCGACGATGTACGGACGCAAAAGATGATTTACTTTTGCTTATTGAATGCATGCTAATTTGAATACTTATTTATTTTACGATTTGGTTTTGCTTATTGAATGCTCATGTCAATATGAGTCCTATAAGATATTCTGAAATGTATATCTTGTGTTACTCAAATAGGATACGTGCTTGCCCAAGTGGCCGGTCATGTTTGCAGGTTACACCTCCGAGTGGTCTATGTTTTGCCAGAGTGTTGATTCATTTCTGTTCCAGCAAATTTTAGGCGCTCGGTATGTCCTATTTTAGCAAAGGTTATGCTGGATTTTTCCGTGAATTTTGGCATGACTTGTGCCAGAATATGTAGGAAATATCGAGTGCCCCGGATTTGTGTGTTAAGTATCCTGGTAGTTGTCTTCGATCGATTTTCAATTAATGTTTTAACTATGAACATAGGAAATGTCTGACGATGAAAATGATTTTGATATTTGCAAATACTGCGAAGACGAGCGCGGCCTGTGCGACAGAATCTTCCTAGATGATGATAGGCGCTTCAGCATCAAGCTGGACGAGAACTTCGAAGTGGATATAGTAAGTCACAACGACAAATATTTTTTTCATAGTTAAGCATGACATCTGCTTCATTTGCTTCAACTTATAATTTAATTTTTTTACTATTCTACTAGCATATCCCCTGCCATGCAAGAGTTTTTGTTTGGATAAGATAGGTTTCAGTCCTATTAAAACTACTATGGAGGTAAAGAGAGTTTACTTGAAGACCGAGCATGGTTGTATTTTCCACGTAAAATTATACAACGCAGATACCTATACCTATTTTGGATGCAAAACTTAGCAAGCACTATGCAAGACTTATGCATTTGAGCCTGATATGGTTATCACCTTTGATATTTGTCTGGAAGATGATATTGAAGGTAATATCGACATCTGGGTCAATGTGCAGATGCCTCTAGTTATACCATTATGTGAGTTTCTCAATCATATTTATGTCTTTGATATTGTTTATTCAAAAATAGTTGACAACTAATTTCTATTTACAGCTTACTTCCATTCAAGCAAACATGTCCAACGTTTGGTAGATAGGATCTACTACTATCCCGGGGCTGAACTAAACTGCGAGGGGATAAGTCATTATGTTTCATGGCTTGAGGATCTTCATACTGTCAATACAAATTATTTTTCTGGACTTCAAAATTTTAGTACTCAAAACATGTGACCAATAGTGTTCGTACTGAACCACGGTCACATCTATTTAGGAAAGATGGTAAAAATTTTACTATTTGTCCTCAGTGCATCTTTTGCATACATTATTTTTTAACAGGGACTCCCGCTAAAAGTTGTGCCTCATTGGATCGAGAATAAAGGTCGCATGAGAATTGTTAGCTTGCGGCCAAGATATCCTATAATGCATTTTAGTGCATTCAAGATTTCTAATAGCGAGGAATGCTTAGTAGTGAAAGACTAGGGCAAAATTGTGAACAATCACAGAGAAGTACTAGGGGGCAGCAATCAGAAGCGCAACCCACGATTAGGAGACAGGTTCATCTGCATGCTCCAACTTGATGAAGCAGGAGTGCTACACATGTTTTATGTTATTTTGCCTAAGAGAGAGAGAGCAGCAGGAGTGATTAGCTAGCTAGAAATGAGTTTGAAGATGATGGTGTGCTACACTATGACTATGATGATTAAATAGCTAGTGTTGGTGGTAATGACTATAATGATTATTATTTGCTAGTGTTGGTGATGATTAGATAGCTACCGCAGCTAGTGTTGGTGGTGATTAGCTAGCTAGAATGAGTTTGAAGATGATGATGTGCTACACTATGACTATGATGATTAAATAACTACTGTTGGTGGTAATGACTATGATGATGATTAAATAGCTTGTGCTGGCGGATTAGATTCAAGTGGAGGCAACATGTGGTGCACATCAAAAGTAGTACTAGTCCAAACTACATCAAGTTTGGATTAGTAGTATACTTTTGACATGCACCACATATTACCTTCACTTGAACCTAATCCACCTTCATTTGACACACTGTTATGGACATAATGATATAAACCTCATAATTGGTATTGTACCAAAATTTGTATAACGGCATTATAAATACACTCAAAAAAAATACTAGTAGCGACGGATAATAAACATGCTGCCACTAGCTAGATTAGCAGTAGCGCGGGAGAAAACATACGCTACGGCTACGTGTCTTAGCAGTAGCTCGTGTACGCGCGCTACTGCTAAGTAATAGCTATAGCGCCTTATTAGTAGCGCAGTCTCCCGCTCTACTAGTGGGCACAAAACCCATGCTACTACTAGAGTTTTCTTTAGTAGTGAATGCCAGCTGAAATCGAGTGACCGTCATCCATCAAGAGCTAGCAGCACACATGCATGCTGGCAGATTATCATTGTGGTCGCCATGCATGCACGCCATTATCTGCCAGTGTTCCTGCATGCAGTGTCAATCATGCATAATCACTCTTGTCAATGGCGGATGGTGATTACGTGTCCCTCCAAAACCTTCCCGAGTGTAGTAAAAAATATACTTCCTCCATCCTAAAATAAGTGTTTCAATTTTGTACTAACTTTAGATAGGGACAAAGAGATACAAAATAAAGTAGTGTTGTGTTTGTGAGACGTGGTGCCGATCAGATGGTGGAGGGTGGTCATTTTGTATATTGCACCCAAATTTGCCACTCCCGCAATACTGCTACCATGCCTACAGCAAAATACAATGTTCGGCAAGACCACCTTTGCTTTGAAAGGCGATAATTAAAAGCATACATAGGGAGATTTCATGTCTCCCGGGCCAGACATTTTGGCATTTTTTTGTCTACTAAATTTACTCATGTACTAACAAAATGTTCATCATTTTTTTAAATCAGTAGCTTTTTTCCACCCAGCTAGGCGAGCTGCCGAGCAACCATGGCCAGCAACGGACCCAAGGAGCTCCTGTTGGACGCTCGTTGCATCCAATAGAGGGTGCGACACACATGCATTAGTAGAAAAAAGGGCAAATCTGAGAAACATTAGTACCGGTTTGCATATGAGCCGGCACTAATGTGTCCATTAGTGTCGGTTCAAATGACTAGGCGGGAGGAGATCTTTAGTACCGGTTCGATGCGAATCTTTAGTACCGGTTCGTGCCACGAACCGGTACTAAAGGTGCTGGCCGGGCACCAGCATCTTTAGTACCGGTTCGTGGCACGAACCGGTAGTAAAGAGGTTGTGGCAGGGCTATTTTTAGTCTCACCTCGCTCCCCTATCAAGATTTTGACCATCTTAAATATGTTACTTCCTAAACTATCACAAGCATTTGGTCTTCATTGAACTCTATGTGTAGGATCTGTGGCTGCAATAGGAGTCTTCGCCGGTTCTTAAATCGGTGATAGATTCCTATTGACAAATTATATTTTATACAAAAAGATCATTGATGATCAATGTATTTTTTATGTACTACTCTGTAGCAGTAGCGCGTTTTAGCTGAAAGGCGGTACTGATCAATTTATTTTTTCTGCATTCAGATGCACAATTTAAATATGTTACTTTTCAAACTATCACAAGCATTTGGTCTTCATTGAACTCTATGTGTATAATTTGTAGACTCAATATGAGTCTTCACCGGTTTCTAAACCGTTGATGACTCATATTGACAATTCAGATTATACACAAAAAGATTATTGATAATCAATGTATTTTCGATGTATATTTTTACATGTTAACGCCCTCACTCTCTCCACTCACTCGGTGAAAGGGTCGATATAGTTGACTAGAGGGGGTTGAATAGGCAACTAACAATTTTTTAAGCTTTTCTTTACCAATTTAAACTTTACAACGAAATAGGTTGTCTAGATATGCAACTATGTGAGCAACCTATATGATGCAATAACAACTAGCACATAAGCAAGCAAGGGATACAACACAAGTAAGCTTGCAAAAGTAAAGGCACGAAATAACCAAGAGTGGAGCCGGTGGAGACGAGGATGTGTTACCGAAGTTCCTTCCTTTTAAGGGGAAGTACATCTCCGTTAGAGCGGTGTGGAGGCACAATGCTCCCCAAGAAGCCACTAGGGCCACCGTAATCTCCTCACGCCCTCACACAATGCGAGATGCCGTGATTCCACTATTGGTGCCCTTGAAGGCGGCGACCGAACCTTTACAAACAAGGTTGGGGCAATCTCCACAACTTAATTGAAGGCTCCCAACGACACCATGAAGCTTCACCACAATGGACTATGGCTCCGAGGTGACCTCAACCGTCTAGGGTGCTCAAACACCCAAGAGTAACAAGATCCGCTAGGGATTAGTGGGGGGAATCGAATATCTCTTGGTGGAAGTGTAGATCGGGGCCTTGTCACCCAATCCCGAGCAAATCAACAAGTTTGATTGGCTAGGGAGAGAGATCGGTCGAAAATGGAGCTTGGAGCAACAATGGAGCTTAGGGATGGAAGAGGTGGTCAACTAGAGGTAGGAGACACACCTTTTATAGTGGAGGACAACATCCAACCGTTATCCACTTAGACCAGCCTGCGACATGCAGTACTACCGCTCCAGGAGCACGGTACTACCGCAAGGCCACGCGGTACTATCGTGGGGGACCACGGTACTACCGCGGCAGCTGCAGAGACTAGAACATGCCCAACAGAGAGCAGTACTACCGCGAGCGCGGTACTACCGCTCCCACCTGCGATACTACCGCGAGGCAGGTAAGTCCTAATCTGGAAAGGGCATCCGTGCCTACTTCCGTGGACAAAGAGACAATGCAAACATCCGTCACGGTACTACCGTGCACAAGGAGCGATACTACCGTGTGGGTGCGGATGTAAAAAATTACATCCGCCCCTACTACCGTGAAGCAGCGGTACTAGGCCATGGAACCACGGTACTACGGCTCGAGAGGAGCGGTACTACCGTGGGCTCCCATGGTACTACCGCCCTCGGCGTGCGGTACTACCGTGCAGGCGCGGATGTAAAAAATTACAACCACCCCTACTACCGCGAAGCAGCGGTACTTGGCCAGGGAGCCACGGTACTACGACTCCGAAGGAGCGGTACTACCGTGGGCTCCCGCGGTACTACCGCGCAAGGGCACGGTACTATCGCAAGTGCCTGCGGTACTACCGCTCTAGGGAGAAGTACTATTGCAAGCTCAGCAACAGCAGTCCAGACACTTGCAAAGAGCATAAACGGGAAAAGCACCAAAGAGCAAGGGAAAGGTGGAGAGAAGGAAGGGAACGTGTACATGATGATTCCACCCGAACCTTTCCGACGCGGACCCCCTCTTAATACTACGGCTCTCCTGCGACTCAAATCCACCAAAAAGAAACGTAGAAAAACGCTGTCTTCAATAGTCTTCGAGGTGCACCAAACCGTCTTGTGCCTAGCGATGAAGCAATTGAGAAACTCAAGGCACACGATTAGTACGCAAAAGCAATGTCATCAATCACCAAAACACTTAGGGATAAATATGCCCTTACAATCTCCCCCTTTTTGGTGGGTTGATGACAATACGGGATTTGCACAAGGGGAAAAAATAATGAGCCGAGGCAAACCCCTTCTCTCTAAAATGTAGACGGGCTCCCCCTAGATGTGTGCAGTCTAGATGGATGCTTTGGACTGCACAGCACACAAGCTAGGCTCAACACTCCCCCTATATTTTAGAGACAAGGCATGTAAGACTAACAATCTAAGCATGTGCATAAACAAAGGTAGCACAATATAACACTAGCTCACTAAGATAGATAGAGTGCATATGTATTACACCATATGAAGGATAAACTAAACCAAAGCAACCGAAAACAACCGAAACGAGGTTCAAACGAGACACGCAAACACACCGAACACGACACACTCGCAAATCCCTACACTCTCTCCCCATTTGGCATCAAGACGCCAAAAAGGCAGAGAGGACACCTACACACAAGGGGTGGCTCAAGCAGAGAAATCATCTCAACGATCCTCGTCAGACCCGGCGGCAGGAATGGTCTCCTCGACGTCCTCCTTAGAATCAGTCCACTTGTAGCCTTGTTTCTCCATCCACTCAGCCTCTGGAGTAATGTGATCCTCAGACCCGCCAGACATGTCCTCTCCATACAGCTTCAGAATCTTCTTGTCGCGGCGGCGACTCTCCTTGGATGCCACGTGAGTGTTGTACTGCCCCTTAGCTTGCATGCAGAAAAGAGTCTTCATCTTGTCCTTCAGCTTCTTCGCCCACGAGGGCACAAAGGAACTATGGGAAGACCCAGCAGCACGGTCATCAGCAACATTCTTTGCGTCAGCCTCATCCTCATCAATAGCCCTCCTAGCAGCAGACGCCTCAG
Source organism: Triticum aestivum (assembly GCF_018294505.1). Classification (NCBI taxonomy): domain Eukaryota; kingdom Viridiplantae; phylum Streptophyta; class Magnoliopsida; order Poales; family Poaceae; genus Triticum; species Triticum aestivum. The sequence continues at coordinate 54,490,093 of NC_057795.1, forward strand.
CACGAGTAGTAGTGTTGGCCCAGTTGGGCTTGACACGGAGACTGATGGGATCATGCTGAATCCAGTCAGGAGCAAGGAACTCATCACCAGGGTACTGCTTCGCCCAAGTCTTGGAGATCAACAGAAACAGGTATGGTCCATAGATAGGCACCGCAACCGAAGCTCACACCACATGATGTGTGAGACATCAAGTGGCTGAGTCTGAGACACGCGAGCCTCCTCGCACAGGAGCATCATATCCACCATATAGGCATGAACCTTGTCCTTGTCGCCAATGCAAGGGAACAGAGAGTTGCGGAAGATGCGATACATAATATCCAGAAAAGAGTTGAGCACCCACGTTGACTTGCTATTGGCAAGCACCTTCTCAACATAGAATGGCTGAAGCTTGTCCTTGTTTGCAGACTCAGAATTGGCATGGGGGCGAACACCCACTGGTGAGTTGAGCCCGTCATCAGGAACCTGGAGCAGATCCATGAACTCCTTCCAGGTAGCACTCAACTGACGACCATTGGTCATCTAGGTCATCCTCCGCTCCTCCCCGGAGTGAAAGAACATTGAGGCAAAGAACTGACAGATAAGCTCAGGGTCATAGTCAAGATGGAAAGAGATCACATGTTCAATATCAAACTGCTCCACCAAATCCAGAGCTTCTCCAAAGTACTCATGATACTTTTCCTTCCTCGGGTGATGCATGTCTATCCACTTGACATCCACATAGGTATTTTTCTTGTTCTTAGTGACATCCAGATAGGTGAGAGTCTGCTGCTTGGTCCAAAACAACTCACAGCCTCTGACGGTAGCACTAGGATGCACATACGGGTTGATCTGCCTGAGACGAATGTACTCAGATTGGGGTATCTCGTCCATGCCCTTAGCAGGTTCCTTGTGCTTGCTACGGTGGCCTTGACATGGCACTTGGGGGCATTGGAGCCCTCTGTTGCTTCACCTTGATTGCGCAGACGCTTGGAGCCAGTGTCACGACTGGGATTGGAACGGCGAGAGCCACCACCTGAGACAGAAAACGCAAAACACCCACGACAAGCAAGAAGGATCAATGCAAAGACCATGGCAAGGCGAAAGAAACATGAAGAAAGCATACGTGGTAATTGCCATGAGATAGAATGGGCCCAACGGTAGTACTGCCTGGTGCTGCGGTACTAAAATTTTAGTACCGTTCCTAGTAGCGGTAGTACCGTGTGAAGTCATGGTAGTACCGGGGCTGGGAGCGGTGGTAAGATTTTAGTGCCGCAGCTCGTGCGGTAGTACCGCACCGGACGGGCGATAGTACCGGATGAGCGGTAGTACCGCACCGCGTCAGATCCAACACCAAACTTTGAATCTGAGACGAACCGCGAAACTACGGTGGTGCTACGGTTGATCAACTCAATCACAGGACAACATATCAGGTATAATCCTATGCAATACTACTCTCCTATAACCTACTCTTGCAAAGACTTAGCCTAAAGTCTCAAAACAAGTGCATATCCCCAAAAACCTGGAGGCAAAGAAGACAACCAAAAAGAGAGGGATTTGGGGAAGGACCTTGTTCCATGGCAACAGGACGTGGTGGGGAACGATCCCATCGGACGGAAACACAGGGGAGCAGCCGGAGGCGTAGATCCGGCGAGGGACTCCGGCCCCGTTCTTGAGCGAGAGAGAGAGAGAGAGACGGAGTGGGGAAAACGGACGAATGGGAATGGGGGAGTTATAACTCCCCCTGCCCGTCCTTATCCCCCACGCGTCTGCGACGTGCGATAGTACCGCATATCATCGCGGTAGTACCACTTGGGCGGAAGTACCGCACCAAAGCGGTAGTACCGCTCTCCCAGGCGGCAGTAAAAAATTACTGCCGTGCTGGGGCGTTAGTACTGTGCTCTCCACACGCGGTAGTACCGTAGCAGGCTGCGGTAGTACCGTAAGCTCAAGAGAAGCAGGTTTCAAACACACGAAAAAGGAGGTCTTTGCAAGGAAACTTCGGGCACAGGAGACACTACACGAGCACACTCAACACAGAGGCAGAAAGACAAACGACAACCAGAAACAACCACGCGACACCACCTCTCAAAAAGGAGAGGGCGGTGGCCGGAGCCACCTATGTTTGAGTCAATTGGTATGGCACCGCGAAGAATTATCCTTGGGCCCATGACCAACACTCGTCTTTGAAGCACAAGCACCATCAAAAATGGCTAATGTGAAAGAGTTGATCGATTTATGCATAATGGGGGGAGGGAGAGTTCATTGAGAGAACGACACTCCCCCTATGTCCATTCCTACACCTAAACTAGACAACAAGTTGAGTGAGGTCGGGTGTGCACGGGCTCAAGTCACATTGCTCGAATCAATGATATTTAGCTCATGCCTTAACTCGCGAAATCTTGCTTCATCCAAGGGCTTCGTGAAAATATCTGCAAGGTTATCATGAGTGTTGACATACTTGAGCTCGATCTCCCCTCGCCTAATGTGATCCCGGATGAAGTGATACCGAATATCAAAATGCTTCGTCTTGAAATGTTGCACCGGGTTGAGAGAAATCTTGATGGCACTTTCATTGTCACACCAAAGAGGCACTTTGTCACAAATGACACCGTATTCCTTTAAAGTTTGCCTCATCCATAAGAGTTGTGCACAACAACTACCGGCCGCCACATATTCCACTTCGGTGGACGAGAGAGACACACAACTTTGCTTCTTGGAAGACCAACTCACCAAAGAGCAACCAAGAAATTGGCACCCTCCAGAAGTGGACTTCATATCCACCTTGTCTCCCGCCCAATCAGAATCCGTAAATCCTTCGAGCTTGAAGTTAGCTCCTCTTGGGTACCATAGGCCAAAGTTTGGGGTATGAGCCAAATATCGAAAGATTCGCTTGACCGCCATAAAGTGGCTTTCCTTTGGTGCAGCTTGAAACCGTGCACACATTCCCACACTCAACATGATATCCGGTCTAGATGCGCAAAGGTAAAGCAAGGATCCAATCATAGAGCGATATACCTTTTGATCCACCGCTTTACCATTGGGATCAATGTCAAGTTGGCACTTGGTAGGCATTGGAGTAGAGGCCGGCTTGACATCACTTAGCTTGAATCTCTTAAGCATGTCTTGAGTGTATTTGGCTTGGTTGATGAAGGTACCTTCTCTTCTTTGTTTGATATCAAAACCAAGGAAGAACTTCAACTCTCCCATCGAAGACATCTTGAACTTAGAGGTCATGAGAGCGGCAAATTCTTCATTGAAAGCTTTGTTAGGGGAACCAAAGATAATGTCATCAACATATAGTTGGCACACAAACAACTCCCCTTTGACCTTCTTAGTAAAAAGAGTGGGATCGATTTGCCAACTTCAAATCCACGATCTTGTAACAACTCGGTAAGGTGGTCATACCACGCACGTGGGGCTTGTTTAAGGCCATAGAGTGCCTTAACGAGTTGATACACATGATCCGGGAAGTAAGGATCCTCGAACCCGGGGGTTGCTTGACATAGACCAACTCATTAATAGGACCATTAAGAAAAGCACTTTTCACATCCATTTGTTGTAACTTAAAGTTGTGATGGGAAGCATAAGCAATCAACAAAAGAATGGATTCAAGGCGAGCAACGGCAGCAAAGGTTTCACCGTAGTCGATACCCTTGACTTGGGAGTAGCCTTGTGCTACCAATCTTGCCTTGTTGCGAATGATGTTCCCATGAGCGTCTTGCTTGTTCTTGAAAATCCACTTGGTTCTAATGACATTATGGTTCCCCGACGGCCCTGGCACCAATCTCCACACCTTGTTGTACTTGAAATTGTTGAGTTCTTCATGCATGGCATTGAGCCAATCTGAATCTTCGAGCGCCTCATATACCTTTTGGGGTTCAACACAAGATACAAACGTGTGATGTTCACAATAGTTTGCTAATTGTCTACGAGTGCTTACCCCCTTTCTTAGGCTTCCAACCACATTCTCCATAAGATGGACTTTGGTGGTGAGCTTGGAAGCAATCTTCGCAGCACAATGCTCTAATTCCTCCTCGGATGTGGAAGGAGGAGGATCAACTTGATTATCTTGAGCGCCGTCTTGATCTTGTTCGAGATCTTGAGCTTGCTCTTGATCTTGAACTTGCTCGAGGGGGAGAACTTGACCTTGGGTATCATTTGGTGGATCACCACCATCTTGAGGTTGATCTTGCCCTTGGTCATGTTCATGAGGTTGAGGGCCTTCACTTTGTTGTTCGGAAGCGTGTGAGTCTTGGGGAGGTGATGGCTCCACTTGAGTGGAGCATTGTCCTTCTCCTTCGGCCACAAGGGGTTCCTCAATGGGTAGAATATGACCAATACCCATTCTTCTTATGGCTTGGGGAGGAATTTCATCACCTACATCAGAAGTACCACTTTGCTCCACTTGGGAGCCGTTATTTTCGTCAAACTCCATGTTACACGTCTCCTCAATGAGTCTGGTGGACTTGTTGAGAACACGGTAAGCATGAGAGTTTGTAGCATAACCAATAAATATGCCCTCATAAGCTCTAGCCTCAAATTTAGACAAACGAACACCCTTTTTGAGAATGAAACACTTACACCCGAACACCCGGAAGTACTTGAGATTGGGCTTGTTACCGGTGAGAATTTCATAAGGAGTCTTGTTCAAGCCTTTGCGGAGATAGAGTCCATTTGATGCATGACACGCGGTGTTGATTGCTTCAGCCCAAAAGTTGTATGGAGACTTGAACTCCACCATCATGGTCCTTGCCGCATCCATCAACATCCGGTTCATCCTCTCCGCAACACCATTTTGTTGAGGGGTGTATGGAGCTGAATATTGATGCTTGATCCCCTCATCACTAAGGAACTCATCCAAGGTATAGTTCTTGAACTCGGTGCCGTTGTCACTTCTTATTGTCAAGATCTTTGCATCATGTTGTCGTTGAGCTTCATTTACAAAGTTGATGACAGTTTGTTGAGTTTCACTCTTCCGCTTGAAGAAATATACCCACGTGTATCTTGAATAATCATCCACAATCACCAAGCAATACTTTCTTCCCCCAAGACTATCAAAGGATGGAGGCCCAAAGAGGTCCATGTGAAGGAGCTCCAAGGGTCTCTTCGAGTAGATGATAGTCGTGGGAGGGTGAGCCGTCTCATGAAGCTTTCCTTCGATACAAGCACTGCAAGCACGATCTTTGGCAAAACTAACATTTGTTAGTCCACGGACATGGTCCCCCTTGAGAAGACTTTGCAAAGATCTCATATTGACGTGGGCTAAACGGCGATGTCAAAGCCATCCCACATCAACTTTAGCCATTAGGCATGTCGCGGTCTTAGTGGGTCGCTCCGAAAAGTTAATCACATAGAGATTGTTCTCGACATGCCCAACAAAGGCTACTTTAAGAGTCTTGCTCCACAAGAGGGACACGGTATCAACATCAAAGAAGGTGGCAAAGCCCATGAGTGCAAGTTGACAAACGGAAAGTAAATTGTACGCAAGGGACTCAACAAGCATGACTTTCTCGATCGTTAGATCATGAGAAATGACAACCTTGTCAAGACCCAATACCTTAGAATGTGAGGCATCACCCCACTCGACATTGGTGGGCATAGATGGGATCTTTTGCACGTCCACCACCAAGTCCTTGCTCCCAGTCATATGATTTGTTGCTCCACTATCGAGCAACCATGATCCCCCACCGGAAGCAAACACCTACAAGAGATCAATGCTTGGTTTTAAGTACCCATTTAGTAATGGGTCCTTTGATGTTAGTAACAAGGGTCTTAGGAACCCAAATAGACCATTCAATGTAATCATAAGAAGAACCAACAAATTTAGCATAAACATGCCCATCACTAGCACGACACAACACATAAGAAGGGTTAAAGTCGCCGGCTTTGTTGGGAGAGGTGACTTTGCCCTTTTTGGCATCACCACTCTTCGCATTGTTCTTCTTCTCCTTAGGAGCACCCTCTCCCTCCTTCACAAAAGTTTGCTTAAGCGGGGGAGGTTGTTTGGTCTTGTCATTCTTCTTCTTGTTCTTCTTCTTGTTCTTGGACTTGGGTGAGAACCCAACTCCCTCCTTGGCCACAACTTCCTTTTGATTGCTCATAAGGTCATTTAGGTTCTTCTCACCTTGTATGCATGACACAAGGCCTCTCTCGAGTTGTTGCTTCAACTTGGCATTCTCCTCCACAAGATGCACATGCTCACAACACGGGTTAGTAGCATTTGCATTATCAATTAAGATCAAGTGAGGAAAGGTGGCCTTCTCCTTGGTTAGCTTAACTTGGAGTTGAGCATGAGACTCCTTGAGGTTAGCATGAGCACCCTTTAAGACCTTGTGGGCCTTGTCAAGCACATCAAACTCCTCCTTGAGTCTAGCATGATCAACCCCAAGTTTAGCCTTCTCGGAAGTTAGCACACGAGACACAACAAGAGCATGATCGAGATCTTTCTTTAACTTGGCATGGTCATCATTTTGTGACTCCTCAAGAGCCAAACGATGCCCACGCTCTTCCTCAAGAGCATTAGAGAGATCCGATATCTCATCGGCATAGTCACGACTATGACCTTCCATCTTAGAGATGGTTTCTTCGTGAGCCTCGATCATGGCATTGGCTTCACCAAATTGTTCCAAGAGAGCAACAAAGTGCTTCTTGGATTTGCCCTTGAGCTTACTCATAAAGGACTCAAAATCATTTACCTCCTCATTAGACCCCTTACCATCATCAATCCCAACCGTCAAAGAAGGATTAGGAATAATAGTGGTTTTGATGTTGGGGGTTACCTTGTTGGTGGCTTTAGCCATGAGGCACTTGGCGGTGATGTTCTCGTTGGGTGAATCGAAGAGAGACACCCGGGGAGTTGTGGCAATGGCAACGGATGCCATGGCCATTGCTTCACTATCTTCATCATCATCGTCATCCTTACGGTACTCCTCTTGAACCACCAACCCTCGAGTAGGAGTCTTCTTGGTGAAGTTGTTCTTGTTGGGGAAAGACTTGGCTTTGTCTCTCCAGATGAGCTTGCCACCATTGTCTTCCCGCTTCTCGTAAGGACAATCCGCAACGAAGTGGCTCACATTGCCACAGTTGAAACAAGTTCTAACTCATTGCTTGCTCTTGAAGCCACTTGAGTTGTTCTTGTTGAAATTGGGTCTTGAGTTCTTCTTGCTCCAAAATTGCCTTGAAGCAAGAGCCATGTGCTTGTGATAATCATATTTTGTATCTTCGGGGTTGCTTTCCTCATCTTCCTCTTCTTCCTCTTCTTCCACAATAACCATGGCCTTGAAGGCAAGGTTGGGCTTCTTTGCTCTTTGAGACCGGAGCACCGCGTTATCGGCGGTCTTGTCCAAGATGCTCATTGCAACGAACTCATCCAACACTTCACTTGAGGTCATGGAGTGGAAGTCTGATCTTTGACCAATGACGGAGGACATGGCCTTGTTGTAGGGCATCATGGCCTTGAGAAACTTGCGTTTGATCCAATTGTCATCCGTGTCCTTGCTCCCATGATCTCGGAGCGAGACCACAAGTTTGATTACTCTCCGAAAGAGCTCACGAGGTTCTTCATCTTCCTTCATAGCAAACTCATTGGCTTCATCTTGCACCACTTCATAGTTGGAGCGTTGAATGCTCGCGCTTCCCGATAGAGAGACACAACACACTGCCACGCGTCTTTGGCCGTGGCGTAGGGTCGAAGATGAGGGAGATCTTCGGGGAGAATTGCCTCTTGGATGATGAAGAGAGCATTCTCATTGAATTGATTATCCACGGCTTCTCGAGGGGTGAAGTTGCTTGGGTCATGTGGATAGAAACCTTCTTCAATGATTCTCCAAAGATTATTATTCACATGCTTTAAATGACGCTTGAAGCGATACACCCAAGAATCAAAATCCTCATTTTTCACAATCTTAGGAGGAGGACCGGCATGATTTAAATGAGTAGAGGGAATCGGTCCACCATAAGTTGGAGGTTCCACATGGGCAAAGATGCCGGAGCCATTTCTACCACTAGTAGAAGGACCCTTTTCACTGTTAGCTTCCCCCTTGTCGGAGGTAGCATCCGTCACCTTGTTAGTGGGATCACCCACTTTCATCGGTGAGGTGGACAGTTTAAGTCCTTCTAGAAATTTAGTAAACATGCTTTCAACCTTGGTCGTCATGGAGTCTTTCAATGTGTCTAGAGCCACATTGAATTCCTCACGAGAGACCGAGGTTCCCCCATCGGCCGTAGACAATGTAGGATTCACACCGGAGTGCTCTTCCACAACGTCTGTGGCGTCAACCATACTCTCCGGACGGCAAAGTCCTTAATAAAGAGACGAGGCTTTGATACCAATTGAAAGGATTGATATAGTTGACTAGAGGGGGGGGGTGAATAGGCAACTAACAATTTTTTAAGCTTTTCTTTACCAATTTAAACTTTGCAACAAAATAGGTTGTCTAGATATGCAACTATGTGAGCAACCTATATGATGCAATAACAACTAGCACATAAGCAAGCAAGGGATACAACATAAGTAAGCTTGCAAAACTAAAGGCACGAAATAACCAAGAGTGGAGCCGGTGGAGACGAGGATGTGTTACCGATGTTCCTTCCTTTTAAAGGGAAGTACGTCTCCGTTAGAGCGGTGTGGAGGCACAATGCTCCCCAAGAAGCCACTAGGGCTACCATAATCTCCTCACGCCCTCACACAATGCGAGATGCCGTGATTCCACTACTGGTGCCCTTGAAGGCGCCGACCGAACCTTTACAAACAAGGTTGGGGCAATCTCCACAACTTAATTGGAGGCTCCCAATGACACCACGAAGCTTCACCAAAATGGACTATGGCTCCGAGGTGACCTCAACCGTCTAGGGTGCTCAAACACACAAGAGTAACAAGATCCGCTAGGGATTAGTGGGGGGAATCGAATATCTCTTGGTGGAAGTGTAGACCGGGGCTTTGTCACCCAATCCCGAGAAAATCAACAAGTTTGATTGGCTAGGGAGAGAGATCGGCCGAAAATGGAGCTTGGACCAGCAATGGAGCTTCGGGATGGAAGAGGTGGTCAACTAGAGGTAGGAGACACACCTTTTATAGTGGAGGACAACTTCCAATCGTTATCCACTTAGACCAGCCTGCGACATGCGGTACTACCGCTCCAGGAGTGCGGTACTACCGCAAGGCCACGCGGTACTACCGTAGGGGACCACGGTACTACCGCGGCAGCTGCAGAGACTAGAACATGCCCAACAGAGAGCAGTACTACCGTGAGCGCGGTACTACCGCTCCCACCTGCCGTACTACCGCGAGGCAGGAAAGTCCTAGTCTGGAAAGGGCACAGATGAATAAAAATACATCTGTGCCTACTTCCGCGGACAAAGAGACGATGCAAACATCCGTCATGGTACTACCGTGCACAAGGAGCGATACTACCGTGTGGGTGCGGATGTAAAAAATTACATCCGCCCCTACTACCGTGAAGCAGCGGCACTAGGCCAGGGAACCACGGTACTATGGCTCAAGAGGAGCGGTACTACCGTGGGCTCCCGCGGTACTACCTCCCTCGGCGTGCGGTACTACCGTGCAGGCGCAGATGTAAAAAATTACATCCGCCCCTACTACCGCGAAGCAGCGGTACTTGGCCAGGGAGCCACGGTACTACGACTCCGAAGGAGTGGTACTACCATGGGCTCCCGCGGTACTATCGCGCAAGGGCACGGTACTACCACAAGTGCCTGCGGTCCTACCGCTCCAGGGAGCAGTACTACCGCAAGCTCAGCAACAGCAGTCCAGACACTTGCAAAGAGGATAAACGGGGAAAGCACCAAAGAGCAAGGGAAAGGTGGAGACAAGGAAGGGAATATGTACGTGATTATTCCACCCGAACCTTTCCGATGCGGACCCCCTCTTAATAGTACGGCTCTCCTACGACTCAAATCCACCAAAAAAGAAACATAGAAAAACGCCATCTTCAATAGTCTTCGAGGTGCACCGAACCGTCTTGTGCCTAGCGATGAAGCAACTGAGAAAATCAAGGCACACGATTAGTCCGCAAAAGCATTGTCATCAATCATCAAAACACTTAGGGATAAATATGCCCTCACACTCGGTCTCCCCCTCAATCCCCCGCGATGTCATTAATTTCCAACACGTTCTGACATCATTTGCCGTTTTTCAGTAACCGATTTGTTTAGATCAGAGCTAAATGACCGTGAAATTGAAAATCACAGCAAACAAAAACTACTCAGAAATAAAGCAGAAAAGAAAAAAACTATATAAAAAATATTCACAAAGAGACTAAATACAGCAAAAAAAAACTACTCAGAAATAAATAGAAGAAAAAAAAGCAGAAAAGAAAAAACTATATAAACAACTACTCAAAAATAAATAATGCAGAAAAGTAAAAAACTATATAAAGAAAAAAATATTCACAAATAAACTAAATACAGCAAAAAAACTACTCGGAAATAAATAGAAGAAAAAAAATAAAGCACAAAAGAAAAAACTATATAAAAATTACTCAAAAATAAATAGAAGAAAATAAATAATGCAGAAAATTAAAAAACTATATAAAAAAGAGTTGGGGCGCTGCCCGGTGGGCCTGCCAGACCTAGGGTCTGAAAATTCAGGCCCAGAAGGGCCGGCAGGCTCACAGGGCAGCGCGCCCTAGTTAGGCCCAGAAGCCTGCTATATAGAGGAGTTTGAAAGAGCAGCCGCGGCTGGGTTTATAAATCAGTGCGGCTGTCCTTTGCTCGGCGAGGTGGGACTAAACATACTGCATCGCGGGTGGCAGCGCACAACCGTTAGTACTGGTTGGTGGCTCCAACCGGTACTAATGGAGGGGCCTTTAGTATCGGTTGGAGCCACCAACCGGTACTAATTGCCCTCGTTTCCCCCTGCTTGGGCTGGCCAAAATTGGCCTTTAGTACCGGTTGGAGCCACCAACCGGTACTAAAGGCCCCTCCTATATATACTACACTTACGAAAAATCAGTTCCATCGTCAACCACACTTCATCTCCATCGGGCGACATCCATCTATCACCGACGCCAAAGCCGCCGCGCCGTCGCGCCCTCGCCCCCGCCGCCCTCGATCGCCGCC
>NC_057795.1:54501767-54520557 GCF_018294505.1 Triticum aestivum
CATACACACACACACACTACACACATGTGTATGTACACACATACACACACACATACACACACAGTACTATACACACACACACACATTTTTTTACTTATTTTCTGTTTTCAATTGTTTAGATGAATTAATTAATATAACTAGTTTATTTCTAATTAGAATGTTAGAATGTTAATGTTAGATGAATTAGAACTAGTTGCCAGGTGGTACCTCGGAAGGACACCTTTCGGTATTTGGGGTCAATGTTGCAGGAGGATGGGGGTATTGATGAAGATGTGAACCATCGAATCAAAGCCGGATGGATGAAGTGGCGCCAAGCTTCTGGCATTCTCTGTGACAAGAGAGTGCCACAAAAGCTAAAAGGCAAGTTCTACAGGACGGCGGTTCGACCCGCAATGTTGTATGGCGCGGAGTGTTGGCCGACTAAAAGGTGACATGCTCAACAGTTAGGTGTGGCGGAGATGCGTATGTTGAGATGGATGTGTGGCCACACGAGGAAGGATCGAGTCCGGAATGATGATATACGAGATAGAGTTGGGGTAGCACCAATTGAGGAGAAGCTTGTCCAACATCGTTTGAGATGGTTTGGGCATATTCAGCGCAGGCCTCCAGAAGCTCCAGTGCATAGCGGACGGCTAAAGCGTGCGGAGAATGTCAAGAGAGGGCGGGGTCGACCGATTTTTACATGGGAGGAGTCCGTTAAGAGAGACATGAAGGATTGGAGTATCGACAAAGAGCTAGCTATGGACAGGGGTGCGTGGAAGCTTGCTATCCATGTGCCAGAGCCATGAGTTGGTTGCGAGATCTTATGGGTTTCACCTCTAGCCTACCCCAACTTGTTTGGGACTAAAGGCTTTGTTGTTGTTGTTGTTGTTGTTGTTGCTTAGTTGAACTAGTTGAATTAATATAACTAGTTTATTTTTAGTAAGAAAAATTAGGTATATGAGATTATTAGTACTCAAAACGTGCGGCCAATAGTGATCTTTCATTGCTAAGTATATTAATTAAGTACTATACGATATTCTTCAACAGGGACTCTCGATGACAGTTGTGCCTCAGGGAAACGAGACTAAAGGTCGCATGTCAATTGTTAGCTTACGGTCAAGATATCCTTCATTGAACATGAGTGCATTCAGGATTTCTAGAAGTGATGAATGCTTAATAGTGAAAGATTGGAGGAAAATTGTTAACGATCGCAGAGAAGTACTAGGGGGCAGCAATGAGAAGCGCTTCCTACGATTAGGAGACAAGATCATCTGCATGCTCCAGTATGATGAATCAGGAGAGCTATACATGTTTTATGCTATTTTACCTGAGAGAGAGCAGCAGGAGTGATTTAGCTAGTTTCATGCTCTTATAGTACTTATCCTCTCAAGTCTGTGTTCTTCATCCTGAACTTAATCTCAAAGAGTGATTTGCTTTTGTGGTGTTATGAACGCTTATAATATCATGACCATCTTGTTGAACTCGATGATATTTTTGCTTCTGGTACAAGTGAATGTTTCTTCTTTAAGCTAGTGTTGGTGGTGATTAGATAGCGGTAATCAAGTATATGCCATATCCATATATATTATACCTGATCACGTAATTAGGTGATCAAGTATAATATGTATATAGGCATACTCTAGATCACTTAGCTAGCTAGTATACAACTCATTATAATATAAAAACACTAAATTAAATTAAAAACACAAAATTAAAGGAAAAATTAAAAAAAACACCCAAACATTTAGTACCGGTTGGTGTTACCAACCGGTACTAATGTCCTACACGCACACGGGCCTGACTCGTGCCATGTGGTGTCACTTTAGCGTCGGTTCGTGACGAACCGGTACTAAAGGGGAGGGACCTTTAGTCCCCACTCTTTAGTGCCGGTTGGCGAACCGACACTAAAGGCCGTTACGAACCGGCACTAAAGGCCGGTTCTGCACTAGTGAGGGTGAATCCCGACTGAGGCGTCCCATTGGCAGGCACTGTAGCGCATGGTTAAAACATTTGCGAATAATTTTTGAAAAAAGTAAAAAACAGCTGAAAACACAAATTGTATTCAAGTTTGTGAATATTTTTTGGAAACCTCAACACTTTACAAAATTTTGAAAATTTTAAACTTTTTGGTACATTTCATGAAAATTGCGAACATTTTTCAAGGTTCCATTTTTTTGAAAAAGTGAACAATTTTTGAATTTTTGAATATTTTATAAAAATATGGGGAAAAAATTGAACATGGAAAAATTGAAATTATGAACATTTCTTTAAAAAGTTAACATATTGGGAAATTGTGAGCATTTTTTAAACGTGAAGATTTTAAGAAACCATGATTTTTTTAAAAAAATTTGCAGATTTTTGAAAAATTGAAGAATTCTTAAAAAAATATGATTTTTTGAAATATGTGAATTTACAAAAAAATAAAAAATGAGAAAAAGGAAAAAGGATAACCAAAAAACCACTAAAAGAGAAAATTGGTTCATGAACCTTCTACAAGGTTCTAAAAGGTCGGTACTGTAGTACCCTCTGCTAGCTAAAGGGGTCGACCCGGTTTGATCGCTCACTTGGTTTCCTATCTGAGAAACGACGATAAGCCGAAGCAACGAGCGTCAAATAGGAAACTACCAAGGCGACCAAGCAACCGCGGCCAGCAAGCTAAATGCTACGGTCCACTCACCTTGCGCAAGCGGCAGGCCCATCCGGGGCGCCTGAAGCACTAAAGAGGCTCTCCCCATTAGGGCTCTCATGGGAGCCGCTATATATCACCTTTTTTTTACACATGTTGCGAGTAAAAACACCATGTCAGCAACACTTCCTTCAAATTGGACCGACCTATTTTTGCAGCTTCTTGTTGCATTCTATTTTGTTGTTCCTTCATATACGTTAGGGTAGCATTTTTTTCTTTCCTCATTGCATTAAAAAGTGTTAAACATATTTAAAAATATATGTCATGTATTTAAAAAAAATCAATGTGTATTTAAAAAGTGTTCAAAATGTGTTAAAAATATTAAGCATTATTTGAAAACTATATTAATTGTGTATTGCAATATGTTCAATGTGTATTAGAAAAGTTATCATGTCTTCAAAAAATGTTCAACATTATTTGAAGAATGTTGATCATGTATTATTTCTACAATGTTCATCATGCATTAATGTTCCACATTATAAGAAAAATGTTCTTTGTGTATTTATAAAATTATCAACATGTATATATAAAATGTTTAACGTGTATTTATAAAATTTCGAAAGTGTATTTAATGAGGTACATATGTTAAAGTACAAATATATTTAGGAAAAGAAACAATAATAATGGAAAAACATAAAGCCGTACCAGGAAAAAATAAAAACCAAAGGGAAGAACATGAATAAAAAAGAAAAAGAAACGGAAATAAAAAAGAAAGAATGAAGTAAAATTAATAATAAGAAAACAAACATAAAGGAAAATTAAAAAAATGAAGGAAAATATATGATTTAGGTCAATCATTGCTAGCGAACATTATAGCTTAAGCGTAGAACCAAAAAATAGAAAGAAAAAAGGCAACCTAAGTCGCTGCTCTGCTTGTGATCCCTTTAGGCAAGTGTGACATAGTGTTTGCGGCAGATGAGTTATAGTCTTTGCAACATTTTCTGGGACATGGTGACACTAATTAACCTAAAATTAGCTTAGAGACCCCGAAATAGCCTCACTACCATGATCTTTACTTTCATGGTAGACTAATTTATCATATAAAATGATCAATTATTACAACTCAAGCTCTAGGTTTGTGTTGGCCTTCGCATCCAAAGGAATATGGCTCTATGAAATGTAAGTCCAACATGAAACAATGGATAATATTTAACAAAATTAATTTCAGGGATCTTGAGCATGGAAGGATACAAGGATACACTTGATGTTCACGCTAGTCTAAATAAAAATAGTTATGTGTAGTTTAGTGATGCAGAAGCCATATGCTTTTAACATCCTTCACTAAAAAATCTCACTTGGAACAAGGAAATGGAAATACCGATCTGCGGAAATCCAATTCGGCTCTTGAGAGTATATGCTCCTGCCCACCAAAAATGTTTTTTTGCAAATGTAAAAAATGGGAAAAAATAGATGTATTCATTGTCACACCAAAACGCTACCTGGAAATTTGTAGGAGGAAAGCTTAAGTATTTTGATTTGTGCAAAAATAAAGTTGAACGACAAATGTTACTTCTAAATGTTACACTTATTTTTGTTTTTTCACGGACGAAGCAGAGTCATCCCATTTCGCATGAACATTGGCAATCACACTTGTTACACTAACACGAACATCTACAAAAAATACAGAATTTTTAAATTTTTATTTTGAATTTACTGTTCATTAGGGAGCATATGCACCCCAAAGCGAAAACGGCCCTAGCTCGATCTTGCCCCTTTTCTTAGCAAGATTGAATGCACTAGTGGTTGGGGCCCACCATTGTAGGCCTCTTAAGAGGAAGCTGTGCGGGGAAATATCTAGTACCGCCACCCTAAGGTGCTCCCGGTGCTCCAAACTCGGTAGCACATTTTAAAATTTTTTAAAAATTCAGAAAAAAATCTAGCACATTAACACACATCAATGTGTATTGTTAAAAAAATTCAGATCAAAATTCGAAACACTGCTCAAGATAATTTTTTTTGACAAAATGGACATCAATGTGATAATGGACCTAATAAAGCCCAACTTAAGTTGCATACTATTTACTGTCGAATTTGTCATTTATGTTTCCCAAGCTACATTTTGAATTTTGATTTCAAATTTTTTGACAACATACTTTGATGTTGTGTCAATGTGCTGAATTTTTTTCCAGAGTTTTTCGAATATTTAAAAGTGTGCTACAGAATTTTGGAGCACGGGAGCGCCCTAGGGGTGGGAGTACCAAATATTTCCCCGAAGTTGTGCGTGTATTTCTCCCTCTAAAAAAACCTCTACTTCATCTTAAAATTTAAAACAAAATTTTCTCACAACACGTAAGCATCACATCCATGTCAAAAAGAAAAAGAAAAGGCCTAAAAACATTCTTAAAGTGAAAAAGAAACAAAAGTCTCACTACCGTCTTTCAAAAATAATCTCCAAAAAAACTTTTCTCAAAAGAAAAAATGGTCTCAATTTCATCTTCCAAAAAAAATCAAAAAAAAATCTCAATTTCATCTTCCAAAAAAACCTAAAAGTTTTTTGCCACGGCCAACCAGCATGTGCCATGTGGCCATGCTGGCCATGCTGGTTGGCCGCCATTCTCCCATAGCTTAATGTGTTTGATTGAACAACATGTGTTGCTGTGGAAAGTTCTTGCTACCAGAATAAAAGTAGACATAATATATTTAAGATTCACAAATATTTCTTAGTTTCTAAATTTACAAATATTTCACCCCAAGGCCCAAGCATTGATCGACACATATAAATATGGAACCATTTATACTATTAATAGGTAGTTAGCGTGGAGAAGATTATTTTAAGTTGGTGATTTATACAAACTTTCAATCTTCCTAAGTATGGCCACAACAATTGCACCTATTAAGCACAAATAGAAGTAATTATGTTGATCAGTTCGAATGGAAAATGAAAAACCGGTGATGAATGATTCCAAATTTGTTGAACATGGTTTAGTTATCTACTATGTGGCTTGACCTTGCAGTCCAAAGGATTCCAAACACTACGATGAATCCAAAACCTCAATTCAACACCAATGCCATGGAGGCATGCAATTTTATAACCATTGAATATTTGTGTGCCCGCAAAATCACACTGGAGGTCAACGAGAATTGAGTTGTTCGGAGTTGCAACTACTCGAATTCGAGAAGGATGATTCACCCTACACTCCATAAGATACAACTTTAACAAAAAAATGTAACTGAGTGTGGCATTATTAGTCTTAGAACCAAACATTCCCTGAAATAGTACAAAGGGGCCCAATCTTCAGAGTACTGTTTTTCATAGCGCTGTCTAAATCTCACTTCTTAGTTGCTTTTGCAAATTTTTTAGCGACGAAATTGTATTTATACTATAGCATGTAAATCGTGTCTTATTCTCAATACTTTTTTGTCTTGGGAAAATGTGTACATGATTTGGCACATTAGAATTTTGTTTCACACCCAAAAGGCATTGGTGGTGGGGCAGGAGCTAACATGAGGGTTCGTGAGAGTGCGCACCTATGGAGCCCGAGCTCAATAAAGCTCACTATTTAAAAAAAAATATTCAAAAGTTTTTAATTTTTTTAAAATAAAACCGGGAAACACGTATGTATTCCGTACGATGTGTGAAATTTCATTTACAAATATTGTGATTTGTAGGTTGCACAGAAAAAATTGTGATCCAACAGAAAAAAATCAGCCCATTTAGAAGTACATGTTTGTCTTTTTTTTTGTACGCCACGTGTGAAAGTATAATGTTGTATAAATTTTGCACATGTGTTGTATACATGTATATGCGTATTCAAAAAAATCAAATTGCTTTTGCGTTGTGTAAATTGGTATTTTAATACCAAGCTCTGTGGAGCTCGGTCTCCATTGGCTTTCCAGGGTTCGTGACTTTTGCTGAATTTACACAATCAAATTGCTCGGTATTTTGTTTTGCATTTCCAGGGTTCGTGACCCTTTACATGAATTTGAACAATCAAATTACAATTGTTATTTATTTGCGTTTGTTTTCCATGGCGTTCATTTTCGGTTAGTAGCTTCCTGTAATGGCACCCTCAAAACCCAAAAGCTACGCTCCGACGGGTCCCACGTGTCATCAGTCATCTCACCATCTCTCTTCTCTTCCCCTTCTCCTACGCTGCCGCCGCCATCGCCCTTGATGCACCACCGCATCTGTGAGATCCCCCGCCACCGCCACCGGCGCCGAGTATGCGAACCGAGCGGCCTCAGGTCGACACCGTCCGCCTTGCCCAACCCCGCCTCTCGCAATCAGCTCTGGGAGGGGAGGACTTCGGATGGGAGGTGCGACGACCATGAGCAGGTGTGTGAGTGCGAGCACGCGGCTTTGAAAAGAGCAAGAAATTGAAAACAACATGTCTGATGTTACTGTCAGTACCAAGGACAACAGTAGGTAAGCGTTCAAAACTATGTATGGAAACACGATACCCCATGTATGGAAACTATTCACAGGTCGGTCCTAGTTCTGGATGCGGCGTTCGCCAAACTATGTATGGAAACACAATACCCCATACAAAACTTCCTTAAAAAAGGATGTCTGAAATACCGTTCATAAAAAAAGATGAACTCGGGTCGGATTCGTTCTCGCGTAGAAAACAGATCTGAAAAGTGATGCACTAATCGGAAGGTTCCCGGAGTTTGGATGGTCAGATCAAGCTGAAATGTTGAGGGGTGGTGGACATAGGAATTCCGCAGCCGATCAACGGTTGGATCTTCCAAAGGACGTCCGAGCTAGATGTTGGAAACCACGCTCCAAACTCGTCCAGATTCCCGTCCAGATTCGACGGGGCTCCGGTATATCGGAGACCAGCGGAGATTGATCCATCGGAACGCGACAAAATTTTGCAGTGTTGTTGTAGACTCAATTCCGCACAATTCCTCTGAAGGAATCGTCAAAGCGATGCTCGAGGAGGTGGTTGTAGCGGACATAAGTTCGCTGTTCCAAAAAACAGCATGGTCGCCCGAGGGCAATGTTGACGTCGAGCCTCCGAGCTCCATGGATGATTCCTTCATGATCTTGATAGAGATCAGAGTTGATGTTGATGAAGGCCCTCATCCGAACATGATGATTGGAGGTAGGGCACAATCCTCGGTCAAGCCTAGGTGATCAGTCGAGGCGGCGACGAAGACACCGATGTGGCAGTTGATCTGCAGGCGAGCCATTGATCCTGTTTGCTGATCAATTAACATAACTCTCAATGAAAGCACCATTGTCGGTGTCAAAAACCGGCAAATCTCAGGGTAGGGGGTCCCGAGCTATGGATTCTCGAATCATTGGTAACAGGAACGAAGGAGACGATGTTTTACCCAGTTTCGGACACTCTTGATGGAGGTAAAACCCTACGTCCCGCTCTTGTTTATATTGATGGAGTATCAAGTACAGAGTTGATCTACCTCGAGATCACATGTTGTGGTCTAAACCCTAGGGGTATGATGATTCATGTCATAATGATCTACCGACTAGCCTGGCCTTGGATTATATAATGTATCAGAGGCCTAGGATAACAAGAGTCCTAGCCGAATACGTTGGTGGAGAGGAGTCCTTGTGTTGATCATCAAATCTTATGAAATCTTCCTTATATGCGGCATGGGTTGCCTAAAGTGGCCCATGAGTGAACCGCCATGGGGTCCTCGGCCCGATCCAGCTGGTCGGGAGACAACATGGTGAGTACCCCTTAGTCCAGGAGGACACCATCAACTACCAAGCAACTCCGGCTTCTTTACCACCATGACGGAAGCTGGATATGTGAAGGCTGCTGAGGGAGTCCTGGATTAGGGGTGTCCGGATGGCCGGACTAAGACCTTTGGCCGGACTCCCGAACTATGAAGATACAAGATTGAAGACTCCGTCCCGTGTCCGGATGGGACTTTCCTTGGCGTGGAAGGCAAGCTTGGCGATACGATAGGAAGATCTCCTCCCATTGTAACCGACTCTGTGTAACCTTAGCCCTCTCCGGTGTCTATATAAACCGGAGAGTTTTAGTCCGTAGGACGAACAACAATCATACCATAGGCTAGATTCTAAGGTTTAGCCACTCCGATCTCGTGGTAGATCTACTCTTGTACTACCCATATCATCAATATTAATCAAGCAGGAGTAGGGTTTTACCTCCATCGAGAGGGCCCGAACCTGGGTAAAAACACCGTGTCCCTTGTCTCCTGTTACCATCCGCCTAGACGCACAGTTCGGGACCCCCTACCCGAGATCCGCCGGTTTTGACACCGACATTGGTGCTTTCATTGAGAGTTCCGCTGTGTCGTCACCATCAGGAAGGATGCCGCATCCCGTCTTTAAAGACGGTGTCGTCGCTAAAGGAGCTTTGGCTGTCGGCCAAACTCTCCGGCTAGGCAGGTTTTTGATGGCCGCCAGTCCGGCCGCCGCGCCAACGATGACCTCTCGGGCCATCGAAAGCAATCTTCACATCAGCTCGAAGCTCGCCGAGCAGTTAGATCCGATGGAGCTCTTCTCCCTGAACGAACTCTTGGATCGCATCGCGGCCCTGGGAGTCGCTACTGATTACGACCAGATTTGGTTTAAACCTGATCAGAGAGAGATTGACTCTCCCAGATTACCCACCACGTCGAAGTGGTGGAAGAACAATGCGGCGAGTCTTCGCCCGCCCTAAGGACCAGATGCGTCCGGATTCCCGATCCCTCCAAGCCAGATACCCGCGGAGGGGAGGATGTCGCCCGAACCCTGAACCTAAAGTCAGGCAGCAGGCCCGATTCATTGAATAATATTCGAGAAAGCAAGCTTCCGAATTCGGAAACCGCTCGGCCCCTGAATCTTACATCGGGCAGGGTTCCAGATTTATTTCCACCCGCCCACCCAACTATACGGGATTTATCCCTAATACGGCAAGAGTCCGGAGAAACAGTACACCACTACTGGGCCAGATTCCTCCTGGTTATGAACAGGATAAAGGACTGCCGTGAGAAAGAAGCAATTCCACTCTTCCTTAACAACTGCACGGACATCAGAATCCTCAACGCCATAAGTCGCCACGAAATTACATGATTCGCTGACTTGACATCCATAGTACGAAAGTACTGTGCGATTGAAAGCGTTCGGAAAACCGAAGATAAATTCTGGGACAATCCGGCCCCGAATATAACACGAGTCCGAAACAAAAGGGCGCATTATCGCCAGGCATCTGAGCCAAACATCAAAAAACAAAAACCCTCTACAGGGTACGGGACCGTATTGGAAGGATGGCTCAATGGACCCTGTAGAATTCATAATTCAGGGAAAGCCACACCAACGCACAGCCTCAGAGCATGTTGGATACTACGGCAGGTAGCCAGAAGCGGCGAGGAGCTTTTAACTCCAGCACCCGAAGAATACTTCCCCAGTACGGTGTCGACAGTCTTCGAGACGTTCACATCAAACAATACAAGGAAACGAACACTCCGCAACCTCGCCGAAGTCTACCAAGTAGCAACAATAAACCCATGGAGTGACACGGCTATCACCTTTAATGCCAGTGACAAACCTAAATTCCGGACAACCCGAGCACCAGCGCATTGGTCCTCAGTCCGATAGTGGACGGCTTCCGACTTACAAAGGTACTCATGGACGGCGGCAGCAGACTCAACCTCATCTACGAGGAAACCTTGCGAAAAATGGAAATTGACTGGAGCCGCATTGAGCGAAGCAACACAACTTTTAGGGGAATAATCCCAAGCCGGGAAGCGTGCTGTTCAGGAAAAATCACACTGGATGTGGTGTTCGGCACGCCGGACAATTACAGATCCGAGGAGGTCACGTTTCAAGTGGCCCTGTTCAGCAATGGCTACCATGCTCTGCTAGGGAGAGAAGCATTTACATTTTTCCAAGCCATACCCCATTACGGGTACATGAAGCTCAAAATGACCGGGCCCAATGGAATCATCACTCTCGCAAGTGATCCGGACATAGCGCTCCGCGGTGAAAACAAGACAGCTGCACTGGCCCTGGAGGCATTATCTGAGGCCCTAGCGGCCGAGGAATTAACTGCGTTGCGCTCCACGGTGGACAGGGACGACGTGATACTAGACAAGAGATCCAAGTCCACCTCTTTTAAACCAGTGGACGAAATAGTCAAATTCCAAGTCCATCCAACGGACCCTACAAAAACGGCCTCCATCGGGGCACAATTAAAACCCGATGTAGACGGCACTCAGAGACTTTCTGCGAGAAAATCGGGACATTTTCGCATGTCACCCCTCGGATATGCCAGGAATCCCACGCAGGCTGGCCGAGCACAGCCTGAACATCATAAAAGGGTTTAAACCCGTCAAGCAGACCCTACGGCGCTTTTCCGAACCTAAGAGACAAGCCATGGGAGAGGAGCTAGCAAAACTGCTGGAAGCCGGGTTCATCAGAGACATAAAACATCCGGACTGGCTAGCAAACCTGGTGATGGTACCAAAGAAGGACAAATCTTGGCGCCTATGTGTCGATTTCAAAGACCTAAACAAGGCATGTCCAAAGGACCCTTTCCCACTCCCCCGAATTGATCAAATCATCGACGCCACCGCAAGACACGACTCATTGTGTTTCCTCGACGCATACTCTGGCTACCATCAAATCAAGATGGCAGAGTCAGACCAGGCCGCAACGGCATTCATCACCCCATATAGCCCATTCTGTTTCAACACGATGCCCTTCGGGCTCAAAAACGCCGGCGCAATATATCAGCGCATGATTCAGACATGTCTGGCCAACCAGATTGGCAAAACAGTCGAATCATACGTAGATGACGTGGTCGTCAAAACAAAACACGTCGATACTCTAGTAGACGACTTGAGGCTCACGTTCGACAATCTCCGAACATATGACATTAAGCTCAACCTGGAAAAATGCGTTTTCAGCGTACCAACCGGAAAGCTCCTGGGCTTCATCGTATCCGGTAGAGGAATTGAAGCAAACCCAGCCAAGATCCGAGCTTTGTCACAATTAGATACCCCAAAGGACCTCAAACAAATACAAAAACTGACAGGATGCGTGGCGGCTCTAAGCCGCTTTATCTCCCGCTTAGGAGAAAAGGCATTACCCCTCTATCGCCTCCTACGGCGCACCGACCACTTCGAGTGGATGGAGGCCGCCACGGCCGGACTCGAAGAAATAAAAGCCATATTGGCAACAAATCTGGTCCTGGCCGCGCCCAACACGGGTGAACCAATGCTATTATACATCGCGGCAACCCATCAAGTTGTAAGCGCGGTGCTCGTCGTCGAACAAGAAGCGGACGGACACAAGTTCCCCCTCCAAAAACCAGTGTACTACGTGTCCACTGTGCTAACTCCATGCAAGTCACGGTACCCGCATTATCAAAAGATAGCATAGGCGGTTTTCATGGCATCCCGGAAGCTGCGACACTATTTTCAAGAGTGCTCCATAACAGTGGCATCCGAAGTACCCCTTCATGACATTATAAACAACCGCGACGCAACGGGCCGGATTGCCAAATGGGCCATCAAGCTCCTCCCGTTCGACATAACCTACAAGCCAAGGCGAGGTATTAAGTCGCAGGTTTTGGCCGACTTCATTGCCGAATGGACTGAAGCCGAACTCCCTAAAGAATACGGCGCATACTCCAACTGGATCATGCACTTCGATGGCTCCAAAATGTTGGCTGGCCTGGGGGCTGGCGTCGTTCTGACGTCCCCAACCGGGGACACAGTCCAATACGTACTTTAGATAATGTACACGGATTCGAACAACGCAGCCGAATACGAGGCCCTTTTACATGGCCTCCGAATGGCAGTCTCCATGGGCATTCAGCACCTAGAGGTCCGCGGGGATTCAAATCTCGCAATATCCCAAATAAATGGAGACTTCGACGCCAAGGACCCGAAAATGGCAGCTTACCGCAGCGCCATCTTAAAGATGTCAGCTCGGTTTGAGGGGCTCGAATTTCATCACATAGCCCGGGAAAATAACCAAGCAGCAGACGTGCTGGCACGCATAGGCGCCAAGCGCGAGGCCGTCCCTCCCAACATCTTCCTAGAAAGGCTATTCAAGCCATCTGTATCATGGGAAGGAGAATCCGTAAACAATAGCCGGACACAACTACACTGCCCCTCACCGAGCATTCTGACATAATTGGGGGCTACGCCAACGAAACAACGCCGTCAGCCCACGAAATAATGGCAGTCATTGCCCCTTGGACAGAGCCATTCCTAGCCTACCTAACTAGGCAGGAACTTTCCGAGGACCAAAACGAGGCCCGCTGCATAGTGCGGCGATCTAAAGCCTACAAAGTCCACGAGGGAGAGCTTTACAAGAAAAGCACAACCGGAGTCCTTCAAAGGTGTATCTCCGAAGAAGAAGGGCAAGTCCTTTTGGCTGAAATCCATGCCGGACTCGACGGGCACCACGCCGCAGCCCGGGCCCCTGTAAGCAAGGCTTTCTGTACCGGACTTTATTGGCCAACGGCCCGGGCAGACGCTCAGGACTTAGTGCAACGATGTGTTGGTTGCCAGTTATTCGCCAACCAAAGCCACATGCCGCCTACCGCCCTACAAACTATACCCATTACCTGGCCTTTCACGGTCTGGGGGCTTGACATGGTCGGACCCCTTAAAGGAGGAACCCACAAGCAAAAATACCTATTGGTCATGGTGGACAAATTCACCAAATGGATAGAAGCCAAGCCTGTAAAGACGGCCGAATCCGGACCAGTGATAGACTTCATATCCGGGGTCGTACACCGTTACGGTGTCCCCCACAGCATCATAACTGACAATGGCACAAACTTCACGGCCAATGAAGTCAAACTTTGGTGCAAAAACATGGGCATCAAGCTCGACTATGCTTCAGTCTATCACCCTCAAACTAACGGTCAAGTCGAACGGGCCAATTGTCTCATTATGAGCGGCATCAAACCCAGACTAGTGCGATCCCTCAAGAAATCTGACACGCACTGGGTAGAGGAGCTTGACTCCGTACTCTGGGGGCTGTGGACCACGCCGAATCACACTACCGGATTCACACCATTTTTATGGTATACGGCGCAGAGGCAGTACTGCCATGCGACATAATCCATGACTCACCTCGAGTGCGCATGTACGAAGAAAGAGAAGCCGAGCTCGATTGGCAGGACAGCTTGGACGCATTGGAAGAGGAGCGCGATGTGGCAAAGGCTCGTTCCACATTCTATCAATAGCAGGCTCGAAGATACCAAAGCAGAGAAGTACGAGCCAAAACATATAACGTTGGCGAACTAGTTCTACGCCTGCCGGACAAGAAAAAGGATAAATTAAAGCCCAAATGGGAGGGCCCCTTCATCATCGACCAAGTACTGACCGGCGGAGCGTACCGTCTGCGAGGCGCATCGGACAACCGACTCGAGCCGAACCCATGGAATGCAGCACGCCTACGAAGGTTCTACGCCTAGCACCGGACTCCGTGTTCGTCTCCTTCCCTCGTCCCTTTGTTTTATTTTTTATTTTTATTTTTGGCAGTCCGGGATTTTGTTCCTGCTCCCTCCCCTTTTTTCTCACAAGCCCTTAGGGGCTTGCACGTGCAATATTCGCACGCACCTGACGCGCTACCTGCGCTCACAATACCTGGGAGCTTCTCTACCAAGAAGTTTATATAAAACGGGCCTCATGCCCAAAACATGTGTAATGCTTCCGCATGAACCTTTTATACACCATTATATGCATCGATATGACTTACGTTTTGGCCAAGCTGGGTTGCCTGGCTCCTGTGCTTACCCCTACGTTCCCGTTCGTTCGGCTAGGTGGTAAAGGGAGCACCTCTGCGATTGTTACTGCCGGGTCAGCCGGATGTGTACCTCAGAATGGGTGAAGCCGAAAGCTAGCGTTCTTAAGGGAATATTCGGTCGGTGAACAAAAAGATGATCTTTCGTATTTACTCATTTGCCCCCAGATGCTTTTCTGCTGTTTCCGGCAGTTCGGACATGCACTTTAGGGCATTGCCTCCCAGGGAAAGGAACCCCTAACGGAACTATTCTCTCTGAAAGATGTTTCTTACTAACCATGTAATATAACATAACTAGTTGGGCACTTGTCTGCTAAATCACTTATGACCCCTACGCCTTGTCTCCATGCATGCCCCGGTTCTTACATAACCAAGAGGGTATTCGGACACACTCCAGACTATAGGGTCTAGAGGTCGAAGCGAAAAGGTCCGCAATGACAAACGATCTACAACTCCGACTAGAGGACATTTTTTATGTCATTTTTACATAGTCAATCTGACTCGGCATATTCTTCTTCATTGCCATCTAACAGGCGGTCTAATTTATAGTCCTGTTGGGAATACTTTGCAGCCAGCTCCACCTGGCCATATGCCAAGCT
Source organism: Triticum aestivum (assembly GCF_018294505.1). Taxonomy (NCBI): domain Eukaryota; kingdom Viridiplantae; phylum Streptophyta; class Magnoliopsida; order Poales; family Poaceae; genus Triticum; species Triticum aestivum. The sequence continues at coordinate 54,516,718 of NC_057795.1, forward strand.
GACCGGGATCTCCTTTCCGTCCGGACCTATAGGGCCGACCTCGGCCATGTGGTTTGGGTCAGCCTTCGTGTACCGAGTCTTCACCATGGCCTAGGCCTCCCTGGCACCTTGACGGCAAACCGATATCTTCCATAACCGGAAGCGCTGCCGCACTCCCTCCAGCTTCTTGACAAGCTCCTCAAGGCCTTCGGGCATGGAGAGGGATGGCCACATAGCCTGGATGACGCCTTGCATTGCCTGCCGAACTCGCTCGTGTAGTTGCAACAGCTCGGGAAGAAGGTCTCCCGATGAACCGGGCATTTCCTCCGCCGGACGACCCGTCAACAGACCTACAGACATAGCTCTGTCAATCGACTTCCTCGCCGAATTCTTTTTTCGAAGATTCATTCAAGCACTTACTAAAAATACCGCGTCGAAGTCGCCGATTCTCCTTCACGGCAGAAGACAGCTGAATACGAACATCTTTCAGTTCCTCGCCTAGCTGGGTATTGGCGTCTTGAAGCTTATTCTTCTCTTGCCTCACCCTCGTCAGCACGTTCTCGCCAGCCTTTAGTTGGCGTAGGAGTTGTTGCTGGTCCGGATTTACTCCGGCCTCATCTGCATTATTATAGTAAGGGTTGCACGCCTGCCGCATTTCAAAACGGAGGTACCTTTCAAAGCACATATTACCTGCGAGCGTCCCCTTGACATTCTCTGAAGTGGCCAATGCGGCCTCGAGCTGAGCCTTGCACTCTTCGAGCTCCTGGGACAATTGCGTGTTCTTCTTTGTAAGACACTGCATAGCACATGATCCTTCAAACAATTATCTTCACTGTTTCAAGTCTCGGGGGCTACTGACATATATAACCTTCAATTTTACTCACCTGTATGTCTTTCACATACTGCTCCGTGGCTCTGGCTAGACCATTTTGAGCAGCACGGAGATACGCATCTCCTGTATTAAAGGCGTCCAACGCCTCTGGGGAAAAACACGCGTCACGAAGAATAGTCCGGCGACGCCTGTGGTTCAGGGCACTCTCCGCCTCTGAATTGGTGGCAGATAGCCCGTCGGCGCCCTCTGTCGGAGGAGCGCCCGAGGCGCGTTCCGTGTCCGTCTCCGCTTCCGGACCCGGCCTCGAACCTTGGCCAGTGGACATAGTCCGGCGGGCTCTCTTCTTCCTAAGAAAATCATGAGCATTAGTAAGACTCAAGGGTGTAAACCCTAGGCGTTAAATCCGCACGACATACCATTGCGCCGGAATCTCGATCCGGTCCGCACTTCTTTTTGGCCCGCTTGGCTTCAGCGGCCCTTGTTGGCTGCCCACCGCGGGCTCGGCCTTCTGCCTCAAGGATTTACCCTGCGAAACGTTGTTAGTGCACGGCATGCAAGATAAAGCATTAGAATACTGGGACTTCGGTCTTAGTTACCTTGGAGGCTGGAAGTTGTCCGGGATAGTCGGTCGTGATGGCCACTAGGGAGTTATTCTTGCTCAACTCATGAAATACTCCATCAATCAACTCCACGCATAAGTCCGGATCTTCTTGGGAGTCCGGATCGAGGGGTCGTCCTGGGTCCTCGGGTTGTGGAGCAGGGTTGTTTATTTCCTTCACAGCCTGGCGTAGCTCCTGCGTTTGAACATTACTAAGTCTAAGTACTCAACTACGGGAATTTCACAAACGGACAGGCAAGTGAAAGTGTCCGCTCACCCAACTAGGAGGATTGTACATAGAGAATCCTCCTTCCGGGTTGACACGAAGGAATTCTCCCTCTTCCCCCTTGTACAAAGCGGATAAGATTCTCGTTAAAGAGGCGGCCGAATCTGGCCCCTTGCGACCGCACCGGGTGGCGTCATCCTCCCCGTTGAAATCCCACATGGGGTGGCCTCTGTATTGAAGCGGCTGCACCCCTCGTGTAATGCATACGGCCATGACCTTAATCATGGTCAGTCCGGAGTGAGCCAACAACCTTATCCGGCTCATCAGGTACAAGACGTCCCTGTCGGCTTCCCTCTGAGGGTTCCATGGGCGCCAACTTAGGCGCTTCTTCAACGAGACATTATTGAATTCGGGGAGTCCGATCCGTATAGGGTGTGGCAGGGAAACGTCATCTATATAAAACCACTCCGACGGCCAGTCTTCGGACGCCCTCTTTGGGGTGCCGGACAGATATCCGGTCCCGGTGATGCGCCATAGTTCGGCTCCACCCACCTGATAAATAGACCCCTCCTGAGAACGGGGCACAAGGCAAAACAACCTCTTCCACAGCGCAAAATGGGCCTCAACACCCAAGAACAGCTCGCAGAGGGCCATGAAGCCCGCGATGTGCAGAATGGAGGCGGGCGTGAGGTTATGTAGCTGGAGGCCATAGAACTGTAACAACCCTCGGACAAACGGATGAATTGGAAATCCTAGTCCTCTCATCAAATAAGGGACTAGGCATACCCGCTCTCCTTGAGAGGGGTTGGGAACGCCCTTCGCCTGCTCTCCGCCGCTATGGGCAGCAATCCCGGCCCGAACGGGGACCATATATGCTGGGGGGAGAAGCCCCTTGGACTGAAGCACTACTAACTTGCTATGTGGGACGGAGCACCGCCCCCAATCTCCGGGCCGAGGGCTGGAGGAGCGAGAGGAGGAGCGGCATCGACTGGCCATGTTGGAATGGATCTCTGTCGGAGGCGCTCTGATGAAGACTCGCGGAGGGAAGATGGTGCGAGTTGGATCTAAATCCCCGTCTCTTTTATGGGCGGCTCGTTAACGCAACAAAAAGAAAACCCCCTGGCTTTTCACATTCGCCTGACGCGTGGAAGATGGTCATTATGGGGCACAGAAGCCAAGGAGGACAGCACACACTAGAAGCCGGACACTATTCGACGGATACAGAGAATTTGCAGGAGAACCCGCCTTGCAATGCCGAAGACAACTTGCGCGCCGGACTCGTCGTCATTGAAGCCTGGTTCAGGGGCTACTGAGGGAGTCCTGGATTAGGGGGTGTCCGGATGGCCGGACTAAGACCTTTGGCCGGACTCCCGAACTATGAAGATACAAGATTGAAGACTCCGTCCCGGGTCCGGATGGGACTTTCCTTGGCATGGAAGGCAAGCTTGGCGATACGATATGAAGATCTCCTCCCATTGTAACCGACTCTGTGTAACCCTAGCCCTCTCCGGTGTCTATATAAACCGGAGAGTTTTAGTCTGTAGGACGAACAACAATCATACCATAGGCTAGATTCTAGGGTTTAGCCACTCCGATCTCGTGGTAGATCTACTCTTGTACTACCCATATCATCAATATTAATCAAGCAGGAGTAGGGTTTTACCTCCATCGAGAGGGCCCGAACCTGGATAAAAACATCGTATCCCTTGTCTTCTATTACCATCCGCCTAGACGCACAGTTCGGGACCCCCTACCCGAGATCCGCCGGTTTTAACACCGACAACTGCCTTTATAGGAAAATGATCGCATAAATGACTTACGTGGGAAGCTCAGTGCTATGTTGGTGGGTTTGGTTACCATGTGTGTGAGAAGGCCGGGTGGTCAAGGACAATAAGGGTGGTGTCCGCAATGAGAGATGGGAGATGAGAGATGAATTTGTATTGGTTAAATAATCACGGATGCCGCTATGCAGACAACATACGGTGCACTTCTGGCACGACATTGCTAATCAAGCCCGTCCATACATATAAGTAAACTGTGGTATGCCAATGGATTCATCATCGTGCAAATTTCATCCATCAAGTATCATTTGCATAGTAATTTTGAATTATCACCAGGTCAATACCCACATGGCAAAGTCAAGATAAAAATGTATTTGCATGTTACATATTCAGTGGATGAAGTGTCTCAAAAATCACGCAAGCA
>NC_057795.1:54520842-54541148 GCF_018294505.1 Triticum aestivum
GGGTGAATATGGTTTGACGGGCTGGAGAGTCTCGAACATGATCGTTCGTGTAGTTTTCGTTCCATAGCAAACAACATTCATTGCTGAGGTGGCAGGGGAATGTGCTAAGATTCGTGTGCCTAGATTCAACGGCTCCCAGGTCGTTCACTGGAAGTTCCTTCATAGGGAACGTTTGACGCATAACACTTTTCTAAAGATTTCCATATGTTGCCTTTTGTAGATAGCCAGTATCGGTATATATATGACATTGCATTGATGAAGAGGACAAGCATACTTATATCTTCTTGATATTAATACAAAAAGTATTGTTAAAGAAATGAGCCTTCAAATTGCTAGAACCATTTGGAGGAGCACAATATGAATTCCGAACTACACGTCGTGATTGCACGATGCCTGCGCCCGCGGTGTAGCCAAGACGTGAAGCGGAACCCTCTTCCGTGAGGTGATCCCAGGCGCCTCCTCCATGTCCACCGCCGCTGCCGCGCCCTCCGGCAGCGCCCAGTCGAACCGGCCGACGAGGTTGGCAATCGCAACCTCCATGATGGACATGGTGAAGTTGATCCCCGGGCACACCCTCCTCCCGGAACCGAACGGCACGAGCTGGAAATGCCGGCCCCGGAAGTCCACCTCGCCGCCGGTGCCGAGGAACCTCTCCGGTCGGAACTCCTCCGGAGACTCCCAGCTGCCCGGGTCCCTTCCGATGGCCCACGCGTTGACGATCACCATGGTCTTGCTCGGCACGTCGTACTGCTGGATCCTCGCGGACTCCATGGCCTCGCGGGGGATCAGCAGCGGCCCGGGAGGGTGCAGCCGCATTGTCTCCTTTATCACCGCTTTCAGGTAGACCATCCCCTGTAAATCTTCTTCGGTGATCATATCGGAGTTGGTGCTTACGGATCTACTCCTTAGCTCGTCTTGTAGCTTCTCCATGGCCTCCTTGTTGCGGAGCAGCTCTGCCATGGCCCATTCGAGCACGATGATGGTGGAGTCTGCCCCTGCCCCGAAGAGATTCTGCGTGCCCGGCCGGAAATACGACATGAATATTCAGGTAAAGTCACAGTCAGTCAGTGAGTGAATCATTCAGTGCGCGTACCGCTAGGAGCCCCTTGACGTTGTCCCTCGTGAACCGCCGCTCCGGGGACGCGCCGCCGGTGCCGTTGCCGGAGGTGTTGTTGCCGAGAGACAGCAGCACGTCGACGAAGGTGCTGTCGTGCAGCCCCAGCGCGTCTCCTCCGTGGACTCGGCCCATTCGTCTCTCCACGGCGTCGACGATCTCCTCGAGAACGGCGTCGATCCTGTCGAACGCCTTGCCGACCTTGGCGTCGGTGCCGTCCAGGGCGCCGACCCACGCCAGTCTCGGGAAGTAGTCGCCGACGTGGAACGTTCCGAGCAGCGCGTTGCCCTCCTCCAGCAGCGCGTCCACCTTGGCGCCCCACCTGTCGGCGCGCGTGGCGGCGCTCGCCCCGAACACGATCCGCCCGATCACGTCCTTGGCAAACCCGGCGAGGAGCTCGCTCAGGTTCACGACGCGCGCCTGCCGCCGGACCTTGTCCAGGAGCGCGCCCACCTCCTCCTCCCGGACGGCGCGGTAGGCCCGCACCCTGGCGGGGCTGAGGAGGTGGAGCACGCACGTCTTCCGCGCGTGCAGCCAGTAGGGGCCGTCCGGGGCGAAGGCGACGTCGGTGCAGCCGTAGAAGAGCTTGGAGGGGATGGCGAGCGACGGGCGGGTGGCGAAGACGTGGTCCTGCTCCAGCATCACCTCCCGCGCGGCGTCGGGCGAGGACACGACGACGGCCGGGACCTGGCCGAGGCGGAGGAGCATGACGGGGCCGTGCGCGGCGGCTAGGGCGGCCAGCGTGCGGTGCGGGAGGCGGCCGCCCGCGAGCTGGTGCAGGTTGCCCACGAGCGGGAGCCGCCACGGGGAAGGCGGCGGGACGGTGGTGACGAGCTTGGAGTTGGAGTGATGGGAGCGAGCTGCACGGAGGAGTAGCGTGCAGCAGAGGATGGACACGGTGATGGCCACGGTGAGGAGGACGGCGTCTTCCATGGCCGGCCGCTCTCTCTTGGATCCGTCCGTGGGGTTGGCAGTACTAGTTGGCAGTGGTGCAGCTTGTTGAAGATCGGCTGGCCGGATTTGACGGATCGAACAGACAGCTACTATGAGTAGAAGGTGGGAAGCAGAAGCTCGATAATGGCGAGATCGATCGGTCATGTGCCATTTAATGCTCACTCTACGTGCCGCACTGTGTATGTTCTGGGTAATGATATGATTTTCAATGTTACACTCTCATCATCATGTGCTGCATGGGGACGCCCATGCACATGTATGCATTGGTGTAAAAATCATGGTTACGTCTCAGTCTCACCAGTGGCCGATCCAGGAATACAATTTTGGGTGTTCAATTTTTTCCCCACCCTAACAAAAAAAAGAAGTCCATTGGTCCACGACAATACAAATTGTTCACAACAGTAACAAGAAGAAAATTACCAAGAGCTATATATCTCTACAACCAAAGATAATTCATTAGATTCTCAAAAGAAAGATAATTCATTCTCTCTTTTTACTAATAAAATCAATCTGAAGATAATTCATTTGTTGTTTCTAAATCAACAGTCTTCCTCTTTACTAATATGGTCATGTACAGAGCTATACTCTCTCCGTCCTTAAAAGAGTGTACTTCCAACTTTCTTGAGGGGTCAAACTATCTCAAAGTTTGACCGAGTTTGTGTAAAAATATATCAATGCTTGTGAAACCAAATAGGTACATGATGAAAATATATATTATCAGGAATAATGCTATTAATTTTATGGCATAAATGTTGGTCTATTATTGTATAAATACGGTCAAATATAAAAAAATTTGACTTTTCAACAAAGTTGGAAGTACGCTCTTTTAAGAGCGGAGAGAGTACAGGATGAGGATTTGTGGCACCGAGGTGCTCCACCCACTGATATCCATGCCTTTCGTTACTCTAGCCAGATCAAGACATTTAATGCTAGAATCATTTAACAACTCAGAGATACGTTAGGGATACATTAGTTCAATACGAGTCCGGTGGGTCTGTCTTTAAGTGCAGTTAATGGATGTGGGGTACTGGAACCCAAAGCCTGCTGTGAAGAGTGGAAGTTTTTTGTGAGAACTGGGTTTTACCTGATTATAAATTCATTTCATTAAATGAAACATAACAGCAACGTGTTTTGTAATTTTTAGAATTATATATCAGTCACTGTCTTTCAGAGAATTAGTTTTTATTTTGATTACATAGCAATTTAGTCAGTGACTTGCGGAATTTTCAGAAGATAAATAATTATACAAGCAAGAACAGCCAAGTCCGTGCTGGCAAGACAAGTTCATTGCCTAATTCTGATTAACTGAAAACAACTGCCTGAATCTTGATGCACTGATTTACCATCATCACATACATTTGAGATAGCATGGTTCGTCAGCAAATACATTCCAAGACGATAGATCCATCAGCAAATTTACAACATTGACAGTGAAATACTTGGTAACATTGTTCTATGATGCAACAAAAAATAATTATAATTACAAATCCATCAACAGACACATTATTCAGGCAATAATATTTACTCAAAAAAACACTGAATTTTACTGATAAAAATGCACTGGTTAATCATCAAAAATTAAAATTAGGCTAGGATAGTTCAATCCAAATTCTGAGGGGTGGTTCAATCCAAATTCTGAAGGTGAAAGCTGAAAATCACAGTCATGGGAAACCTACTAATTTCCCAGATTTGAACACCACAAATCTGTTCTCACACAAAAATCCCAGGAAACTTTTGAGAGCGAAAAAATGAGCAAAGAAAGCGACTTGAGAAATACTCTTCGGAACAATATGACTCGTACAGAAAGTTACAGGAATCATGGAGAGATAAATCGATGAAATAAACTTCTCAGAGAGAGAAAACGAGGAATGGAAATAACTTGGAGAAGATCTCACCGAAACAACCTATAATCTCATACAAAAAAATACCAGGGAACCTCTACAGAAAAATCGAGGAAAGAAACTTCTGAGAGAGAATATGCGAGGAAAGAAAATGATTGGAGAAGAGCTCGACGGATCGGTCCTTGCCTGGCCGCTGGCCTTCATCTCCGAAGTCATTGCCCGGGCTTCATGTGCAGTGACAGTTCGTCGGCGTCGTGCTTCTACTGTATCTGTAATTCTGTATTCATCGGTGGCCGTGTGCAGGGTGGCATGGGAGGTTGGATCCGTCGGTGGCTGGGGGCGATGAGGCAGCGGAGCTTCGTCCCGAGCACCGGCGACGCATGGGTGATGTTGGAGGCGGTGCCAGGCTATACATGAAGAGGAGCCTGCTCGTGGAGCTAGGATGCCATGATGTGGACGAGGAGGCACACATGGCGGCGGATCTAGCAGCTCACTGGTTTAGATTGGGAAGGATCAGAAAGAGGGGAAGGGATTGACCTTTGAGGAAGAGGAACAGTGGGACGCAGATGGAAATATCAAGGACTGCGGCGCTGTAAATGAGAACGGCTGGAGGTCCAAGAGAACATCCAGAAACCTCGGATAAAAAATCGATGAAAGAAAAAATTCAAAGAAGAAAAAATCCAGGAAAGTAGATTCCTGGCTTGCCGCGTGCGGGGTGGCGTGCAGAGTCAGATTTGTTCACGGCTGGTGGTGATGTGGCAGCAGAGCTTCGTCCAGAGCACCGGCGACGCGTGGGTTGATGGATAGTGAAGGGGCACCATGGTGCGGGCCGGAGCCCGGCGGTAGCTCGATGGGGAAGAGGTGGGCGACAGAACAGGAGAGGTGGTGATGCAGATTTGAATGCAGCTCGCGAAGGGGGCGAGGGAGAAGAATGAAGAAGAAAGAGTATCGCTGAGAGGGGAGAGAAATATCCAGCTCGTCGGTGACATCTGGGAGGAGAAGAGAAGTGGGGAATGAGATGAAGATGAGGAAGAGGAACAGTGAGCAGGAAGGAGTAAATGCCATCCACCACCTTTGCGTTCAATGCGTGCCGGTGGGAGCCGCATGGAACAACATCAGTTCTTACAGGTGGGACCAGCAAGTACGGAATAGCATGCATGTACGGTTTGTTAATCGAACTACTACTTGAGTGATACAAAGCTAAATACAGTGCATTAAACACCATCGTCCCGAATCCACATGAATAGCAACGGTACTGATGTGGGTGGGTGGAGCACCTAGGTGCTCCTCTGTAATTTCCAGGGAGTATATCTCTATATTCAAACATAAGCTACACATGTACTCCCTTTGAACTAAAACCATGACGAGTAATTTGGAACGGAAGAAGTACCGGTCAACAAATGAAATTCCAGATTGAAACTTTGGACTGAGCTTTTTTAGGGGTATTTGGACTGTGCTTAGAGCATCTACAACCGGGCATCTGAAACTCACCTCAAACATCCGGGCGCGTCCGTCACATCGGACCGACGACCGGGTCTCACATGAAAACACTCTGAAACCAGACAGTCCGAAGCTCTTCTCCTCCGTCGCCGCGTAGCGCTACTCCGCTGGGCGGCGTAGTGCCCTAGCCCGACTATTTAAGCTGACCGCCGGCATTGAAACCCTACCCATCCACATTTCCTCCTCTCGTCCGCCGCTACTTTCCACTCGTGGTCGACATCATGGACATCTCTGACGACAAAGCGTAGTTAGCTGGCGTGTGTGTAGTATGCAGGATTTACTTTGCATGGTTTGTATGGATTTAGGCGATGAAATATGAGAGATTCGGATGCATAGCACCATGTATGAGGTGTGACCGGTCACTGTCTGTGGAAGGGCCCGGTCGCGCCCGCGGACGTTTGAGGGGTCAGATTTACCAAGTCCGGCTATAGATGCTCTTAGTATCTCTCGTGCGTGAGGGTAGAGGTGGCTCGTTGCTGCTCTTGGGCTACTGGTTGTTTAGGTGTGGTTAGTAGCAGATGAGTTAATATTGGTATGTTTGCCACATGAGAGCTACTGTGTAGCCTCTCAAAGTATGCTACTCTTAGTACTTTTTTTGCCATTTATCTATATATAGGAATTTTGTGCAGCAAAATTTGGGTGTACATCTGTACACCCTTGACCCATACTGGATCCGCCCCTGCGTCTCACTCATTGTTATATCCATATGACTTACATTGATCCGTGTAAATTTTTATTTTAAGTTTGTTCTTTATTCATTTTTTTTACATAGTATGTCACTTGAGTCTCGGTCGAGTGAGTCCTAGTCATACTAACTTCAACGTGGATCATCAAAACGGCCATCATGAAATATTCTTTACACGTCCCGGAAATGTCCGCGAACAACTTTAGAGCAGCCACACTCGCGGCAGATGGTGCGGCTGTTGCACACACATTCAAGCATTGCCCGCTACTCGTCCATGATGTCCTGGTCCACCACGACCATGGTCGCGACGGCCTTTTTGGACGGCTGCTCCCCTGTCAGCTGGTCCTCTGCTCCTTGAGGAGCTGCAGGTTGTACCAAAATGTTGAATATTATTACTCTTTTACTACGCGGAGGCAAATGTTGGCCACATAGAACGATATATTTTTGAAGAAATTGTTTCTTACAACAGAGTGAGTGGGAAGGAGGTGCAGCTAGACGTGATTAGAGAATCTTTGTCATCATATCGAAGGAAAGAAACATCAAAAGTAGTTCCAAATTTTACAACTGCAACTGATACGAGAGCCTCTACATATGGCGTAGAAACTTCGGTCAAACTAGTGATTGAACCATGCAGATTAGGCAAACTCGTGCAAATTTCTGGGGTGTGCGAATGAGAAATTGCTGTTTGTCAACGATAACTCGCGAGTCACGGCATACAAATAAGGGACAATTGCGTTTTTACCCCTAGTTGGTTCCTACCCACGGGTTTTGCCCTTACTTTTCGAGCTTGCTCAGTTTGGCCCTTACTATTTCCATCGAGGTCCCTCGAATGCCCTTTGACCGTTTGACCAAAACTTTGAAAATTCATAGCTAATTCATATGAACTCAGAAAAATACAAATAAGATATCAAAATGTTCAGATAGACATTACCTTTATGGTGTATCATTTGCATTTAGGACAAAAGCATCATTTAAACTACCCGAGGTAATTAATGCTATTAAAATTATTAAAAATAAATAGGTATAAACAATATTTTTTTCATGAATAAAATTTATATGCAAATGTAGGTGATGTTTTCCGAACATCCTGATACCTTATTTGCATTTTTCTGAGTCCGTATCAACTTGTTATGAAGTTTCCAAATAATGGTCAAAGTCGTTAGAACATTCATAACAAGTTGATACAAACTCAGAAAAATGAAAATAAGTTATCAGGATGTTCAGAAAACATCACCAACATTTGCATGTAATTTGTATTCATGAAAAAAAATATTTTTTATACCTATTTATTTTTAATAATGTTAATAACATTAATTACCTCGGGTAGTTTAAACGATGCTTTTGTTCTGAATGCAAATGATATGCCCGTAAAGGTAATGTTTATCTGAACATTTTGATATCTTATTTGCATTTTTCTGAGTTTGTATGAATTAGTTATGAATTTTTAAAGTTTTGGTTAAACGGTCAAAGAGCATTCGAGGGACCTCAATGGAAAAAGTAAGGGCAAAACTAAGCAAGCTCGAAAAGTAAGGGCAAAACCCGTGGGTAGGAACCAACTAGGGGTAAAAATGCAATTGTCCCTACAAATAATCAAATGGTGGGCCCTGACTTCGGGTATTAGCTAAATGCCAAAGTAATCCAAGATAGTATTCATGTACGTAAATCAATTTAGAACCTGGTAGACCCTCTGGAAGGCAAAAGGGCTAACATATATGAATTGTGTGAACTATCGCAGATAAAAAAAATCATCCATCGAGCTCGGTTTGTTGCCAAGAGTTTCTGACAATTCAAGTACATAGTCCACAGCGTCGAGATCGTCTCACCGCCATGATGCTTAAATCAGTTCAAGTTATAATAGCAATTGCTACGTATTTCAGTTATTAGATATGGCCAATGGATGTCAAAAGGATTTTCTTAAAATGAAATATAACCAAGGAGGCAAGGACATCTATATGATAAAATCCGAGTTTTTGTCTATCCAAAATATGCTGAAAGTGTGCAAACTTCAGAGTCTAGTAATTGACTCAAGCAAGCATAATATAGTTGGAATCTTCATTTTGATGAAATGATCAAAGAGTTTGATTTCATCAGAAATAGCGAAGAGACTTGTATTTGCAAGGAAATAAGTGGGAGCGTAATAACATGTCACCGTTTTTATTTTGTTTATGAGAGGACTTTGTTTGCCTGTGTGCATCTTAGTTATGCAGAGGCCGGGTGTAATTCTTAAACCTTTTAGGTAAAAAAAGTGCCCCTTATCAAAAATAACATTTCCAATGGTAGATGTGGATGGCATACTATTAATTGGGAATGATAAAAAGTTCTTGCACTAATAAGGACTCTATTAGAAAATAATTTTTCAAGAAGGATATGGGCTAGGTTGTATACACATTGAGCATAATGATCTGTACACACTAGTAGAAAAAAGACCTATTGTCCCGGTTCGTGAGGGCCATTTGTCCCGGTTTTTGAACCGGGACTAAAGTGTCGGTACTAATGCCCTAAACCTTTAATCCCGGTTCTTGCATAAACCAGGACAGATGGGCCTCCACGTGGCCGGTGCGGCGAGGCCAGGCAGGAGGCCCTTTGGTCCCGGTTGGTGGCACCAACCGGGACCAATAGGCATCCACACGTCAGCATCTAAGGTGCTGGGGTTTTTGTTTTTTTTTAAAGGGGGGAGGGTTTGGGAGTTTTGGGGGGTTAATTTAGGTGTTTCATATATTGTGTTAGCTAGCTAATTAATAGAGAGAAGTGTCCTTTCTTATCTCCATGCTTGGTCGACGCTACGTACTATACGTATAGAAAGGACTAGACACGCTAGCTAGTTAAGAAAACGAAGGAAACAGAAGATCGTCATGAACAGATGCATACGAAGAGAAGTGATATCGACCACCTCTCCTTCTCTGAGAGATTGATCGAACAACAAGTTCTCGTATATCTATCCAACGCTACTGGCTACATATATACAATATAAGTATCTTTTACAATATAATCTCCTAATTAAAATTGAACGCATCAGGGTCCACATGGTATTCTCCGTCTTTAGCAATCACGTGGTCAAGAAAGAATGCCGCCAATTCCTCTTGAATTCCTCGCATACGATCTGGTGGTAGGAGTTCATCTCGCATCCGAAATATCTAATTTGAAGAAGGGGGTCAATACATATATATGAATAAATGAAACTGAACACAAATGATGGTAATAAAATAAAATTGTGAATATAATTATTTACGCACTTCATATTGTTTCTCGGAGTAGCCCCGCTCACAGGTCGTGTGGCGGATGGACTCGCAAATGTAGTATCCACAGTAATTAGTCCCTTCTTCCTGCCACAACCACTTTACAAGAAATAGAGGTCAATCAAACTGATAATTAGCAAGCATGCTAAATGGTATTGATGAAACTAGCGCTTGAATCACTAGGAGATGCGTGGAACATATATGCTACTATAATACTTACTTTCGGGTGTATAAATTGCAGCTTCTTCGGCAGTCCCATAGTTTTTGAGGTGAATTTATTCCAAACCCTGCCAGACAAAGAAAAAAATTACTTGATATCAGGAAATGAACAAATTGAAGTTGCCGATATGGTGCGATAATGATCGATTTAACTTACTTCTCTAGAATTTCAGTCATGTCCGCGTACTTCTTGGCATCTTTTCGTCTCGAGTCTAAGACGGTTACTAGTCCCTACTCAAGCTTAATCTCTAGGAGAATATAGTGAAACCTGTGCACGCATGCATAACTCATCAATTACATTACTATAACCTCGACTAATAAGGGAAACCGAATATGCACAAGACAGTAACACTAACTCGAAGTTGTAAGGGAAGAGTATTATAGCTTTGTTTTGATTTAATATAAACAATTGTAGCAGCTTGGCCTCGGTATCTTTGGCCTGAAATTTAACCATATATGCATCTATGAGATTTGTGTTAATGAATCCAATATCCCCGATTTGTCTTTTCTTCAATTCGGCGATCTTCAATCTGCATAATATAGTGAGAATAATTAAAAATACATGCAATGAAAGAGCTGACCTATATATAGAGACTTAATGACAGAAGTAGTACTACTTACATGCAGTAGCAAGTGATCATTAACTTATCGAGGGCCTTTAGATTGAAAAACTCGAAGAACTCCTCAAATGGAACATTCAACAGGTCATGCTCCTCTTTAACTCTGAGCGTCAAAATATTCCTCCCATCAGACTCTCTGCAGGTTTTCATATACCAATCATGGAATCTTCGTATCATCGTTGTTAGAGATTTTTCATCTTTGACGAGAGGCTTCCCGTACATGTATCTGTGTTCGTCCACCTCCAAGAAATCAAAATGTGCATCGTCGGGCAGGTAATCTCCAAGATCGTTATAACCGGGCACCATCCCGCCCGGATGATTCGCGACGATGCTAGACACCTGGAGCGGGGGCAACGATTGGTTCGCTTGTTCGCCGAGCTGGGCAACTTTTTTTCCATCTCGTCGTTCTGCTAACCTTTGAGCACTGACAGTACTTCCCGACCGCTCCACTTCGATAAATGACTTTGTAAGAATGCGTTCATAGTTGTCTTTCACCGGAGACTTTGGTGGTTTCGTCAGGGTAGCCAGAGTATGCTTCGCTTTTACCGGATCTATCTTCTCCTCTGGAGGTGGATTTTTCTTTGCTTTGACCCCTTCAAAGAAGTTGGTCACTTCGGTTTGCACGATCTTCAAGTTTTCCTCCTGGCTCCTCTCGTATGGTAACTTCTCTGGAGTCTTCAGAGAAGGACCGTATCTGTATTGCCTCCCTCTGGCTGTACTGCTAGACGCCGGAGCAGACGGAGTGGCTGCGGCTGTCTTTCCTTTCTTACGAGGCGGAGGAGAAGGACGACGCGCCGGAGCAGCCAGAGCGGCGGAGGGTCTCTTCCGCCCTTGTTGACGAGGCGGAGGAGGAGGCAGCTGGCTGCTCGGGCGTGCCGGCGCAGGCGGAGAAGGACGCGGAGTGCCGCCACGCGCCGGAGAAGGAGGCTGAGTGCCCTGATCACTCGCCAGAGGAGGCGGAGTGCCCTAACTTGCCGAAGGCGGAGGAGGAGGCGGAGGCGTCTAGTTTGGAAGGTTGATGAGCTCCTTCCGCCATAGGCATGGAGTCTTCAGAGAAGAACCCAGCCAAATCTCACCTTCACCCGTAGGGTGGTCAAGCTGAAGGCCCTCAAATCCGTCTGTTATTTGATCCACCATCACCCTAGCATATCCTTCTAGAATCAGATGGCCGTGGTAGGTTGAGCCAGGTTCATTAGGTATAACAGAGCCAATAGCCGCCTTGACTTTCAATGTCATCCATCGCGTCATAAGGTGGCAATGTTGAGACTTTGTGATAGCATCCACGGGGTAGCCCGTGAAGACAGGCTCCAGCTACTAAGTCTTCTCGGTGGAAGCCACGCTGCTTCTCCGCTGAGATGGTGGGGTAGCTTTAGGGGAAGCTTCGGCAGGTCATTTGCTACGATCTACTTCTCGTTCCTCTAGCCCTTGTACCCTTTCGTGCAACGCCTACAGTTGGCTATGCTCCACTTTCTTCCTCCTCTCCTGGGTTTTGTAACCCCCTGCGTCCGGAAACCCAGCCTTCCACGGAAGGGAGCCTGGCGTGCCTCGTGTCCGTCCAGGGTGCTCAGGATTCCCGAGGGCCATTGTGAGCTCGTCGTTCTCTCTGTCTGGAACGAACGTCCCTTGCTGCGCTTTCTCGATATACTCCTTAAGCCTCCTGACGGGTATTTGATACGTCTCCGTCGTATCTATAATTTTTGATTGTTCCATGCCAATATTCTTCAACTTTCATATACTTTTGGCAACTTTTTATACTATTTTTCGGACTAACATATTGATCCAGTGCCCAGTGCCAGTTCCTGTTTGTTGCATGTTTTATGTTTTGTAGAAAACCAATATCAAACGGAGTCCAAACGGGATAAAAACAGACAGAGAATTATTTTGGAATATTTGGGATTTTTTGGAGGAAGAATCAACGCGAAACGGTGTCCGAGGTTGCCATGAGATAGGGGGCGCGCCCCAGGGAGGAAGGCGCGCCCTGGCCTCTCGTGGGCCACCCATAAGGAGGTTGATGCCCTTCTTTTGCCGCAAGAAAGCTAATTTTACAAGAAAAATCTGGGCGAAAGATTCACCCCAATCGGAGTTACGGATCTCCAGATATAAAGGAAACGGTGAAGGGGTAGAATCAGAGAACGCAAAAACAGAGAGATAGATCCAATCTCGGAGGGGCTCTCGCCCCTCCCACGCCATGGGATCCAAGGAACAGAGGGTAAACCCTTCTCCCATCTAGGGAGGAGGTCAAGGAAGAAGAAGAAGAAGGGGGTCCCTCTCCCCCTTGCTTCCGGTGGCGCCGGAGCGCTGCCGGGGGCCATCATCATCACCGCGATCTTCACCAACACCACCGCCATCTTCAGCAACATCTCCACCAACTCTTCCTCCCTCTATGCAGCGGTGTAACCTCTCTCTTACCCGCTGTAATCTCTACTTAAACATGGTGCTCAACGCTATATATTATTTCCCAATGATGTATGGCTATCTTATGATGTTTGAGTAGATCCGTTTTGTCCTATGGGTTAATTGATGATCGTGATTGGTTTGAGTTGCATGTTTTATTATTGGTGCTGTCCTATTGTGCCCTCCGTGTCGCGCAAGCATGAGGGATTCCCGCTGTAGGGTTTGCAATATGTTTATGATTTGCTTATAGTGGGTTGCGTGAGTGACTGAAACACAAACCCGAGTAAGTAGGTCGTTTGCGTATGGGATAAAAGGGGACTTGATACTTTAATGCTATGGTTGGGTTATACCTTAATGAATCTTTAGTAGCTGCAGACGCTTGCTAGAGTTCCAATCATAAGTGCATATGATTCAAGTAGAGAAAGTATGTTAGCTTATGCCTCTCCCTCAAATAGAACTGCAACAATGATTACCGGTCTAGTTATCGATTGCCTTGGACAAATAACTTTCTCGTAACAAAAAGCTCTCTACTAATATTTACTTTATTGCATCTTTATCTAAAACAGCCCCTAGTTTATGTTTACTTGCTCTTTATTGTCTTGCAAACCTAGCCTTTCACACCTACAAAGTACTTCTAGTTTCATACTTGTTCTAGGTAAAGCGAACGTCAAGCGTGCGTAGAGTTGTATCGGTGGTCGATAGAACTTGAGGGAATATTTATTCTACCTTTAGCTCCTCGTTGGGTTCGACGCTCTTACTTATCGAAAACTGTTGCGATCCCGTATACTTGCGGGTTATCAAGACCTTTTTCTGGCGCCGTTGCCGGGGAGTCATAGCGTGGGGTGAATATTCTCGTGTGTGCTTGTTTGCTTTATCACTAAGTAATTTTAATTTGTTGTTCTAAGTTGTTCTCTATCTTTAGTTATGGGTAGGAAACGCAAAATACCAAAAAAATTAGTTGTACCTACTGCACCAATGGTTGAAGAACCACTCAAAATCTATCACACTATTGAAGCCTTTTACTTGGATCATCTTCGATCCCTTTGTGCCCGTGCTGAAACCCCAACTATCTTAGTTGAGGGCAAATCTTTAAATGAGCATGCTTGTTATCTGCGACACTGTATATCTGAAAAAAGGGAAACTATTATGGGATCAAATTCAACGTTTGCAATGCTATGCTTGGACTTTATGTGAATTATATGATGTTACTTGTTGTTCTGAAAACCCTAAGAAACACCTTCCCTACCAATGCTTGTTTAGTGATAATGGAATCATATCTTCATATGCTAAGGGTGTTTACAATTACTATGATGTTCAACAAATTGAAGAATTTGTTGCTTTTAAGGGTGCATATGAAATTGTTTCTTTGATTGAAAAGTATGATGCTACTCTCTACAAATCTGAAAATTTAGCCATACTTGAATATTGCTATGATAATTATGCTTCTAATTCCTATGTCAAACTATATATTGAGGCCTATCCCGCTGTCCAAGAAGAGACTAATATTTTGCAGGAAGCTATGGAAGAAGAAATTGATGAAACTGTGAGCTCATTGGATGAAAAAGATGATGAGGAGAGCGAAGAACAAAAGGAGGAAGAGCGGATTAGTTACCTGTGCCCACCTTCTAATGAGAGCAACCCTCCAACTCATACATTATTTAATCCCCCTTCGTGCTTACCGAAGGATGATTGCTATGGTGATTGTTATGATCCCGTTGATTCTCTTGAATTACCCCTTTTTGATGATTCTTGCTATGCTTGTGGCCAAGATGCCAATATGAATTATGCTTATGGAGATGAACTTGCTATAGTTCCTTATGTTAAACATGAATTTTTTGCTATTGCACCCACGCATGATAGTCCTATTATCTTTCTGAATTCTCCCTACTACACTATATCGGAGAAGTTTGTGCTTATTAAGGATTATATTGATGGGTTGCCTTTTACCATTGCACATGATGATTTTGATGAATATAATATGCATGTGCTTGCTGCTCCTACTTGCAATTATTATGAGAGAGGAACTTTATCTCCACCTCTGTATGTTTCCAATACGATAGAATTGCAAGAAACTGTTTATACTATGCATTGGCCTTTACTTTGTGTGCATGAATTGTTCTTTTATGACATGCAGATGCATAGGAGGAGAGTTAGACTTCGTTGTTGCATGATATATGTTACTTTGTTCTCACTACTAAATTACAAATCACTGTTAATTAAAATTGGCTTTGATATACCTTGGGATCCGGGTGGATTCATTACTTGAGCACTAAATGCCTAGCTTAATGGCTTTAAAGAAAGCGCTGCCAGGGAGACAACCCGGAAGTTTTAGAGAGTCATTTATTTCTGTTGAGTGCTTTCATATAGTTTAAAAACAAAAAAAAATAAAGAGGGGAACCTAAAACTTTTCAAAAAGGAAAGTGAAAGTGAGAGAGACAAGCATTGTTGAAGTGGGAGAGCTCCTTGAACTTTGTTCATGCTCACAGAAACTTTGTGAATCTTGATTACAGAAACTTTTCAACAAAAATAATTATCCCCTTGTATAATTCCATTGTATTATAAAAATAATGTGCAAGGTTTGCCTTTAGGATGTTTACAATGCTTGTTGGTTTGTACGGTGCAGGAAAGAAACTTTGGCTGTAGTGCGCGATTTTAAATTTTTAACTGAAACGTCAATTGGTTATGATTACTTTTGCACTGTATTTCTATACAACTTTTTTATTTTTCCTAATTTTGGTAGAATTTTTGGGGTACCAGAAGTATGGTGGATGTTCAGATTGCTACAGACTGTTCTGTTTTTGACAGATTCTGTTTTTGATGCATAGTTTGTTTGTTTTGATGAATCTATCAATTTATATCAGTGGATTAAGCCATGGAAAATCTATATTACAGTAGACACAATGCAAAAACAAAATATGAATTGGTTTGCAACAGTACTTAGAGTGGTGATTTACTTTATTATACTAAAGGATCTTACCGAGTTTTCTGTTGAAGTTTTGTGTGGATGTAGTGTCTAATCGAGGATGTCTCGATATGAGGAAAAGGAAGAGAGGCAAGAACTCAAGCTTGGGGATGCCCGAGGCACCCCAAGTAAATATTCAAGGAGACTCAAGCTTCTAAGCTTGGGGATGCCCCGGAAGGCATCCCCTCTTTCTTCAACAAGTATCGGTATGTTTTCGTATTCGTTTCGTTTATGCATTATGTGCAAGTCTTGGAGCGTCTTTTGCATTTAGTTTTCACTTTTCTTTTATACACCATGCTGGTATGAGATAGTCCTTGGTTGATTTATAGAATTCTCATTGCACTTCACTTAAATCTTTTGAGTATGGCTTTATAGAATGCTTCACGTGCTTCACTTATATCATTTGAAGTTTGGATTGCCTGTTTCTCTTCATATAGAAAACCGCCATTTGTAGAATGCTCTTTTGCTTCACTTATAATTGTTAGAGCGTGGGCATATCTTTTATAGAAAGAACTATACTCTCTTGCTTCACTTATATCAATTTGGAGAGATGACACGAATTGGTCATTCACATGGTTAGCCATAAAATCCTACATAAAACTTGTAGATCGTTGAATATGATATGTTTAATTACTTGCAATAGTTTTGCGATATAAAGATGGTGATATTAGAGTCATGCTAGTGGGTGGTTGTGGATTGTAGAGACACTTGTGTTGAGGTTTGTGATTCCTGTAGCATGCACATATGGTGAACCGCTTTGTGATGAAGTTGGAACACAATTTTATTTATTGATTGTCTTCCTTATGAGTGGCGGTCGGGGACGAGCGATGGTATTTTCCTACCAATCTATCCCCCTAGGAGCATGCTCGTAGTACTTTGTTTTCAATGGCTTGTAGATTTTTGCAATAAGTATATGAGTTCTTTATGACTAATGTTGAGTCCATGGATTATACGCACTCTCACCCTTCCATCATTGCTAGCCTCTTCGGTACCGTGCATTGCCCTTTCTCACCTTAAGAGTTGGTGAAAACTTCGCCGGTGCATCCAAACCCCGTGATACGATACGCTCTATCACACATAAGCCTCATTATATCTTCCTCAAAACAGCCACCATACCTACCTATCATGGCATTTCCATAGCCATTCCGAGATATATTGCCATGCAACTTCCATCATCATCATATACATGACTTGAGCATTCATTGTCATATTGCTTTGCATGATCGTAAGATAGCTAGCATGATGTTTTCATGGCTTGTCCGTTTTTTGATGTCATTGCTATGCTAGATCATTGCACATCCTGGTACACCGCCGGAAGCATTCATATAGAGTCATATGTTTGTTCTAGATATTGAGTAGTAAGTAAATAAAAGTGTGATGATCATCATTATTAGAGCATTGCCCCAGTGAGGAAAGGATGATGGAGACTATGGTTCCCGCACAAGTCGGGATGAGACTCCGGACTTTATGAAAAATAAAGAGGCCAAAGAAGCCCAAATAAAAAAAGAGGCCAAAGAAGCCCACCAAAAAGAAAAAAAATAATACAAAAAGAAAAGAAAAAAAGGAAAAAATGAGAGAAAAAAAGAGAAGGGGCAATGTTACTATCCTTTTACCACACTTGTGCTTCAGAGTAGCACCATGTTCTTCATATAGAGAGTCTCTTGAGCTATCACTTTCATATACTAGTGGGAATTTTCATTATAGAACTTGGCTTGTATATTCCGATGATGGGCTTCCTCAAATGCCCGAGGTCTTCATGAGCAAGAAAGTTGGATGCACACCCACTTAGTTTTCAGTTTGAGCTTTCATACACTTATAGCTCTAGTGCATCCTTTGCATGGCAATCCCTACTCACTCACATTGATATCTATTGATGGGCATCTCCATAGCCCGTTGATACGCCTAGTCGATGTGAGACTTTCTCCCTTTTTGTCTTCTCCACATAACCCCCACCATCATATTCTATTCCACCTATAGTACTATGTCCATGGCTCATGCTCATGTATTGTGTAAAGGTTGAAAAAGTTTGAGACTATTAAAGTATGAAACAATTGCTTGGCTTGTCATCGGGGTTGTGCATGATTAAATACTTTGTGTGATGAAGATAGATCAATAGCCAGACTATATGATTTTGTAGGGATAACTTTCTTTGGCCATGTTGTTTTGAAAAGACATGATTGCTTTATTGGTACGCTCGAAGTATTATTGTTTTTATGTCAAATGATAGACTATTGCTTTGAATCACTCGTGTCTTAATATTCATGCCATGATTAGACATATGATCAAGATTATGCTAGGTAGCATTCCACATCAAAAATTATCTTTTTCATCATTTACCTACTCGAGGACGAGCAGGAATTAAGCTTGGGGATGCTGATACGTCTCCGTCGTATCTATAATTTTTGATTGTTCCATGCCAATATTCTTCAACTTTCATATACTTTTGGCAACTTTTTATACTATTTTTTGGACTAACATATTGATCCAGTGCCCAGTGCCAGTTCCTGTTTGTTGCATGTTTTAGGTTTCGCAGAAAACCAGTATCAAACGGAGTCCAAACGGGATAAAAACGGACGGGGAATTATTTCGGAATATTTGGGATTTTTTGGAGGAAGAATCAACACGAAACGGTGTCCGAGGTGGCCACGAGATAGGGGGGCACGCCCCAGGGAGGCAGGCGCGCCCTGGCCTCTCGTGGGCCACCCGGTAAGGCGGTTGATGCCCTTCTTTTGCCGCAAGAAAGCTAATTTTACAAGAAAAATCTGGGCAAAATATTCACCCCAATCGGAGCTACGGATCTCCAGATATAAAGGAAACGGTGAAGGGGTAGAATCAGAGAACGCAGAAACAGAGAGATAGATCCAATCTCGGAGGGGCGAGAGGTGAAGGGGTAGAATCAGAGAACGCAGAAACAAAGAGATAGATCCAATCTCGGAGGGGCTCTCACCCCTCCCACGCCATGGGAGCCAAGGAACAGAGGGGAAACCCTTCTCCCATCTAGGGAGGAGGTCAAGGAAGAAGAAGAAGAAGGGGGGCCCTCTCCCCCTTGCTTCCGGTGGCGCCGGAGCGCTGCCGGGGGCCATCATCATCACCGCGGTCTTCACCAACACCGCCGCCATCTTCACCAACATCTCCACCAACTCTTCCTCCCTCTATGCAGCGGTGTAACCTCTCTCTTACCCGCTGTAATCTCTACTTAAACATGGTGCTCAATGCTATATATTATTTCCCAATGATGTATGGCTATCTTATGATGTTTGAGTAGATCCATTTTGTCCTATGGGTTAATTGATGATCGTGATTGGTTTGAGTTGCATGTTTTATTATTGGTGCTATCCTATTGTGCCCTCCGTGTCGCGCAAGCGTGAGGGATTCCCGCTGTAGGGTTTGCAATATGTTTATGATTTGCTTATGCTGGGTTGCGTGAGTGACTGAAACACAAACCCGAGTAAGTAGGTTGTTTGCGTATGGGATAAAAGGGGACTTGATACTTTAATGCTATGGTTGGGTTTTACCTTAATGAATCTTTAGTAGTTGCGGATGCTTGCTAGAATTCCAATCATAAGTGCATATGATCCAAATAGAGAAAGTATGTTAGCTTATGCCTCTCCCTCAAATAGAATTGCAACAATGATTACCGGTCTAGTTATCGATTGCCTTGGACAAATAACTTTCTTGTAACAAAAAGCTCTCTACTAATATTTACTTTATTGCATCTTTATCTAAAACAGCCCCTAGTTTATGTTTAGTTGCTCTTTATTGTCTTGCAAACCTAGCCTTTCACACCTACAAAGTACTTCTAGTTTCATACTTGTTCTAGGTAAAGAGAACGTCAAGCATGCGTAGAGTTGTATCGGTGGTCGATAGAACTTGAGGGAATATTTAGTCTACCTTTAGCTCCTTGTTGGGTTCGACACTCTTACTTATCGAAAACTGTTGCGATCCCGTATACTTGCGAGTTATCAGTATTCGCAGTTACTCTTCCGTCCAAACGCACTTCCCTGATACGGGGTCCAAGGTTCCGCCAACCCCGAAGAACCAAGTCCGGCAACGGTCTGGTCAGTTCAATGTCTCTGGTTCGACCCCTTTAGCAATCAGGTCATTCTCAGCCTTGTCCCACAAAGGTCGGGCTTTGAGGTAACCACCTGACCCCGTGCGATGGTGATGCTTCTTCTTCGCAGCATTAATCTTGTTTGTCGCTGACATCTTCTTACTCTTTTCCGATGTATTGTGGGCCACAAATGCGGGCCATTGATCTCTGATCTTCTCAAACCGGCCGGTGAATTCTGGTGTAATTTCTTTGTCGACAAACGTTTTCAGCTCATTCTTCCACCCACTGAATAGTTCTGCCATCTTCTTAAGAGCATGAGACTTGATCAATTGATCTTTAACTGACTTCTCCGGATCCTCCTCTGGCGGTAGGGTGAAATTTGCCTTAAGAGTTGTCCAAAGATCTTCTTTCTGCATATCGAAGACATAAGACACCTCAGGGTCTTCCTTCTTAGGCTTTAACCATTGCTGGATACCGATCGGGATCTTGTCCCTAACAAGAACCCCGCACTAAGCACGAAATGCATCCCTTTTCCGGATGGGTTCAATCGGCTTGCCATCGCGCGCGATTGCTGTGATCTCAAACCTTTCATCCGAGCGCAACTTTTTCTTCGGGCCTCGTTTCTTTACCGAAGTTGAGATCGATCCGGAGGGCTAGAGAAAAGAAGAAAGACGAGAGTTAATTAAGATGTGTACATATGAAAACAATGAATGCACCAATTAACTAGTCA
>NC_057795.1:54541447-54543029 GCF_018294505.1 Triticum aestivum
ATATATATATATATATATATATATATATATATATATATATATATATATATATATATATATATACCTGGCCGGACTCGGTTCGGTCACCGGAGTCGTCATCACGGTCTCCTTCTTGTACCTCCATTGGGTCACCGGAGCCATCATGAACATAGCCCTCTTCTTGTACCGGCATTAATGGGTCACCAGAGCCATCATAATCATAGCGTCTTCACTACCCCGTCCTTCCTGACCATCGGTTTCATTGAGAAACGATGCAACAACATCACTTCCTTGTGCGATTATCTCCCCCAACATCGCTTATGTTGCTTCATCTTGGGAGTGCTCCATAGTTTCTGCAAACATTTACAACATGTCAGTTATTATTCAAACATGACAGATGGATATATATTAGTGACAAACATAGAACTAGCTAGCTAATCACAATAAGGAATCATATTAGTGGCCTCGATGCTGCTTCTCTAGGGTTTGGGGTGGCCTAGACAACGCTTCAAGGGTTTGGGGTGGCCTCGACACAACTCTCAAGGGTTTGGGGTGGCCTCGACGACAACGCTCTTTGAACTTGGTAAATTTGGGTGGCCTCGAGAGAGTTTGTCGGGTAGGGGCGCGGCGGGAGGGGTAGGAGACCAACATTGTTTTTTCTCTAGGGTTTGGGTGTCCTCGAGAGTTTTGGTCGAGCGAGAGGGCCGAGGGGGGTGCTCCCGTGGTATAAGTTATCACGGTCGAGAGGGGGTATATATAACGACCGCCCCTCATGTCGAAGTTATCCGGGACGGGGTTATATTGACAATGACGCGACATACATATACATGGGAAAATAATGTTATCGGGAAGGGGATATATCGACCCCCCCCTCGTGTTGAAGTTCTCGGGAGGGGGTATATCGACAACGACATACCCGATAAAAAATAAGAAGACAAAAGAAGAAATAAAAAGAGGAGAAGAAGAAATAAAAAGAGCAGAGGAAGAAAAAAAAGGAGAAGAAGAAAGGAATAGA
Organism: Triticum aestivum; assembly: GCF_018294505.1. NCBI lineage: Eukaryota > Viridiplantae > Streptophyta > Magnoliopsida > Poales > Poaceae > Triticum > Triticum aestivum. The sequence goes on from NC_057795.1 coordinate 54,542,442, forward strand.
GGAGAAAGAAGAAAAAAATAGAATTTTTTCTATTTTTTTCTTCTTTCTCCTCTATTCCTTTCTTCTTCTCCTCTTCTTTTTCTTCTTTTTTCCTCTTCTTATTTATTTCTCCTTTTCTTCTTTCTTCCTCTTCTTTTATTTTCTTTTTTCCTATCCCCTGGTCTCAAATCGGTCTATGCACGATAGAAAATTCTGAAAAAATTACATCTATGATCCCTCGACGTCCCCGCCTCTCTCATGAACAAAAAAACTATGAATAAAAAAACATCATGTTCTATGAACAAAAAAATATCATATATTTCATCCACATCCATGCATACATCATATATATATGTGATCATCTATGAAAAAAAACATCATATTCTATAAAAATATCATCATATATATATGAACAAAAACAATTATGATAATAAGCATATATATCATCATATATGATATATATGAAAAAACAAGCATATACATATGAAAAAAATAAGCATATATTTAAAAGAAAAAAATGTTGCGCCGGCCGGACCAAGTGAGCAGGACGGCGACGGCGACGGTGGGGGCGACGGCGACGACGGGGGCGGCGACGACGACGGGGGCGGG
>NC_057795.1:54544176-54544765 GCF_018294505.1 Triticum aestivum
TTATTTTCCTTTTTGTTGTTTGTATTTATTTTATGAAAATTCTTTTTGCTTTTAATGTTTTTCACAGAAAATACTTTGATAATTCTTTCTACTTATTTACAAAAGTTTATTATGTTTCTACTTATATATTTTATTAGAGTTTATTTTATTTTATTTGGTTTCTACTTGCATCATCAATTTTCAACCCTTTCTGACTTCATTTGTTATTTTTCATGCATTTACTGATTATTTTGAGCTATAAGACCATGAAATTGAAAAGCATTTTGAAATGAACTCTGAAAAGGTTCCAAGTTGGCATGGTATCATCATTTCACCCACATAGGATGTGCAAGAAAGTAGAGAGGCTTATGGCAAAAACAGGATGCACTTCGTGTACAAAACACACAATCTCTTTCGAAGTATCAGGGTTTCATACGGAAACTCGTCTGTTACAAAGGGATTTCATTTTTTTGAACTTATTTGAACCACCTTGTTTTTCTGTGTTAAAAAATGCACCATTCAAAGCCACATCATCAATTTACAACCCTTTCTGACTTCATTTGTTATTTTCATGCATTTACTGATTATTTTGAGCTATAAGACCATGAAA
>NC_057795.1:54545684-54577695 GCF_018294505.1 Triticum aestivum
TACAAAGGGATTTTTTTTGAACTTATTTGAACCCCCTTGTTTTTCTGTGTTCAAAATGCACAATTCAAAGCCACATCATCAATTTACAACCCTTTCTGACTTCAATTGTTATTTTTCATGCATTTACTGATTATTTTGAGCTATAAGACCATGAAATTGAAAAGCATTTGAAATGAACTCTGAAAAGGTTCCAAGTTGGCATGGTCTCATCATTTCACCCACATAGCATGTGCAATAAAGTAGAGAGGCTTACGGCAAAAAGTGGATGTACTTCGTGTACAAAACGGACAATCTGCTTCGAAGTATCAGGGTTTCATACGGAAACTCGTCTGTTACAAAGGGATTTCATTTTTTTTGAACTTATTTGAACCCCCTTGTTTTTCTGTGTTCAAAATGCACCATTCAAAGCCACATCATCAATTTACAACCCTTTTTCACTTCATTTGTTATTTTTCATGCATTTACTAATTATTTTGAGCTATAAGACCATGAAATTGAAAAGCATTTGAAATGAACTCTGAAAAGGTTCCAAGTTGGATGGTATCATCATTTCACCCACATAGCATGTGCGAGAAAGTGAAGAGGTTTACGGCAAAAACTGGATGCACTTCGTGTACAAACAAACAGTCTCTTTCGAAGTATCAGGGTTTCATACGGAAACTCGTCTGTTACAAAGGGATTTCATTTTTTTTGAACTTATTTCAACTCCCTTGTTTTTCTGTGTTCAAAATGCACCATTCAAAGCTATAAGACCACGAAGTTGAAAAGCATTTGAAATGAACTCTGAAACCAAAGTACATACATAGTTCTCCAGAGCATTAAAACCAAAGTACATACATAGTTCTCATTGAACAACACATAGCTCTCAAGAGCATATAATTAAACCATACATTGAAATTATGTAAAACATTTCAATGCAAAAACAAATGCGATCATAACCACAACCAAGGTAATAACTGATCCAACCGCATAATGATACCAAGCCTCGGTATGAATGGCATATTTTCTTATCTTTTTAATCTTCAACCGCATTGCATCCATCTTGATCTTGTGATCATCGACGACATCTGCAACATGCAACTCCAATATCATCTTCTCCTCCTCAATTTTTCTTATTTTTTCCTTCAAGTAATTGTTTTCTTCTTCAACTAAATTTAACGCCTCGACAATAGGGTCGGTTGGAATTTCTGGTTCAACAACCTCCTAGATAAATAAAATCTATGTCACGTTGGTCGGCATAATTGTCATAAACAATAAATGAACCAAATAGTTATGAAAAGATAATATATACTACATCTGAATCATAGACAGGACGAGGGCTGACGGGGGCTGATACCAAAACCATCGCACTATATAATAACAAGGAATAATAAAAGTAAGAAAATTAGACAAGTATCTATCTAAAGTCAGAATTTTTTTCTTTCAGAAAGAAGATAAGAACAAGAGGCTCGCCATGGTGGTGTCGGCAACGAGATCGGCGCGGGCGATCGACGGCGGTGAAGACGGGGCGGGGACGGGGCGTGATGGACCGCTAAATCTAGACAAATCTCATTGAAAATGGAGCTCGGAGGTCGAGTTTCGAGAGGAGAAAGCTTAACTAGTGTGGCTCGGGCATTTCATCGAACACCTCATGTGAATAGGAGGTGAACTATAGCACCCAAATGCCCTCCCCTCACCGGCTTGACAAAACAGAGCACTCGTGAGTGCTCTGCCGCGGCGGTGGGTATATATAGGCAAGTTATTTGTCCCGGTTCGTGGCATGAACCGGGACTAAAGCCACCCCTTCTGTCCCGGTTCAAGCCACGAACCGGGACTAATGGTTGTGGGCCAGGAGCGAGGACCATTGGTCCCGGTTCGTGGCTTGAACTGGGATAAATGGTTCCACACGAACCGGGACCAGTGCTCACGAACCGGGTCTAATACCCCCCATGGGTCCCGGTTCTTGAAGAACCGGGACTAATGGGCTGGCCAGGCCCGAACGGTAGCCCTGTTTTCTACTAGTGACAGATAGAAGTGCCTAATAGGGTTGAGCCCAAATACATATTGACAAATACTCCCTCCGTCTCATAATATAAGAATGCTTTTGACATTACAATAGTGTAAAAAACACTTTTATATTATGAAACGGAAGGAGTACTAAACTACTTTAGTATGAAAACACCAAGAAAAGATTCTTGACAAGGTCACATAGAAAGGGTTTTAGCAAGACTCGGTGCCCTAAAACAATGATGAGAAAACACACACGAATGGAATTCCATACACATGTATGTTTGGATTAATCATGTCGCCATGGTATGCTAACAACCAAATATGTCTAGTGGTGCAAAGAGTTGCAAGCAAGATACTAAAGTGGTCAAGGTGTTGATCATAGGACAACAGCGAAAATATCTTTAAGCACCAGAATAGGATTAAAGACATGTTTCTCGCTAAGGAGATGATGAAGAGCTAAATGTAAAGTTATATACTAATGCAAGATCGTTGTAAGTAGTTACATTGATGCAATCTTCATCATTGGTCCGGGCGATTTGCGATTTTCAATCGGGATTTTGTATGATACATAGAATGGTGGCACAATAAGTTGGAATTTTTTCAAGTAGAATACTATGGTGGATTCTATAGTAAAGACTAAGTATATTGTCACTTCGAAAGCGACAAAGAATGTCATTTGGATCAAAATTTATTACTCAGGTTGGTATGGTTTCAAGATGGCTGAGGCCAATGAAACACTATCGAGGATACTGGCTCCATAGCCAAGTGTTAGGAGTGAAAATCCTATGAGTGATTCAAATATATACAAAGCCAGTTCTACATAATTTTTGATTTTTTTAAAGCCTGGAGAAGCAAAGATATGCATGGTACACACGGACATGAACGTGCTAGATTCATTGGCGAAGTATATTTTACACCGGTATGCCATAGGTGTAAAGTGCATTAGCAGTGGCTAGATTATTGAATCTACCGCAAGTAGAAGATAGTTGGAAATATGACCTAGAGGCGGTAATAAATGTTATTATTTATTTCCACACTTATAATTAATACTAGTTCTATAATTTCTGTGTTGTTGAAAATGTGATTCAAAGGAAACTCATATGCATGTGTGGAAGTATAAACACAAAGTAGGTTCCTAGTCATGCCTCTAAGACTAGCTCGTTTGTTGCACGATGATCCCATTTTCCCGAGCATAGGGAATTGTTAAAGTAACAAGGACACCAGCAACAAGGAGAGCACGTTGTGAACAGAACAATATTTGTTGAACAAATCTAGGGACTCGACAATTCAAGAATGAGATTTGTTTCTCCGACGATGGAGAGATACTTCCTGGGCCCTCTCGGTATTATGACATCCATCATCGCCTGGCCATACACAACGTGATATGATCATGGGGGTACTAGAATGCAAAAACGAGAAAAGAGAGCAATACCCATAACGAGGATAACTTGGTATAGTGATCACATGGATACCTATAAGTCGCACCTCGGGATTTGTTATGTATAACAAAGCAAAGGGAGTTGTGTGCTTGAACAAAAAGTTTGCTCGATAAATAAATAATTCGTATATGTGTACAAGTCAATATGGATGCCCAGATCCCGCTATTGATTAACCAGAAGGAGTTCCGTGTCATGTCTGCACATTACCGAACATGTGGGGTCTCCTTCACATGGTTTTGAGAATGGTTTATTTTGAGTCTGTTTTTTCTAGTCCTTTCAGGGCCATGCCTTTTTTAGTTTTGTTTACTTCTTTTTTCATTTCATTTTTTTTATTTTTCTATTCTCCTTTTTGTGAACATTTTTGAAATACAGGTTTTTGAAGTTCATTACCATGTTCTTTGTACACCTTTTTGAAAATTGCAAACACTTTACAGTATGGAGCCCATCACAATCCACTCCACACATATGCCAAGTTCTGTGCATGATCATATTTTCACAAGCACAGCACGGATCACACGGGTCTATCTTCATCTTACACGCGGAGCAACGATGCTCTGATACAGAGGCAGGGAGAGGCCACTGCTTATTTACCTAAAGTGCGACAATACTTGGAGATGCTTTCGATGGAGCGAGTGGATCACCCCCTTCATAGAATACCCCCTTTACCCGAGTTCTTCCCTGTGAAAGATCTGTAGAAGCTCATGAACCTCGCGGTGAATTCTGCCGGGATCTGTAGAAGCTCATGAACCTCACGGTGAATTCTGCCAGGATTTTGTAAGGGTTAGACTACAGTTCACTAGTGAACCAAATCAAAAAATAATAATTAGCATATACCTTCAATCTTTATGAAGTGTTGGATGGCTTCCCCTTGGTCACGGCCTTCCTTGGACAAATGTTCTATACTGATGACCAAAGTTGTGTCCTGAGATCTGTATTCTTTGAGTTGTTCTTTCTGAAACCTGCGGCCTGCGCACTGCTCACAAGCAAGCAGGCAAAGAACACATACATCAGTGTATACACACAATAATCTAGTTGAGAAATGGAAACGAAATATCACGCAAGTGTGACTGAAGACAAGTGAAGATGATTGTAGTCATGCTCACATGGTTAAACTCCGATGCCAGTTCATCGACGCTATTCTGAAAATCTTTATCCCTGTCCCTTTTCAGTTCAGTAACCAGGTGCTGCATCTCAAAAGGAAAAGGAAAAGGAAAAAGAAACAGTAATTATCATTATCTGGGCTCCTCAAATCACATAAAACATGCGAGAATAAGGTAGGGCAGAGCTTACACGGAAAATGAAATAAGGTGACACGCTATGCTCAATCATTTTTCTGATCTTCCCCCGAATGAGATACAGCCTGTGTACAAGTCAAACCAGTAGATTTTATTTTTGTTGTGAAGTTGAAGAAAGAAGCTCACGCGTACTGAACTGCAAAACAACACGGTGGAAGGGTAGCATACTGCTTTGGACTTGGCTCCTCCAGGATTTTCTTGGCCACATTATATATTTCTTCCTCCCATCCTGCCAGAATAGGTTGACCTTCTATGAATGGGTAGCTGTGTTTGTTAAGAGAGTTGTTTATCAATTTGAAAAACCATAATTATAGAAATTCTTTTGACACGGGCAAAGTAGCGTAAATAGTTAAAAATATGAACAGATACTCGTAAATTAGTAACCATGATAACAAGGATGAAGCATGCACCTCTACAGATCAATTGCATATTCAGTACTATTACTCACGATTAATATCATGCCATTTGGAACTTGCAAACACTTGTAAAACAAAGGGGAATGAAATCATGGTGTGGACCCATTTCTTTGGTAGTGCAGCATCATTTTTAGTCATAACAAGGCAGCAGCATTTGCACAGTAAATTGACCAGTGCTATGCTGGCCTGCTGGCACACTGTGGCTTCCAAAATGGACTATTATTATGTCGATATACCATCAGAATATTACTAGGAGGAGGGATCCATGTGCTTACTTTGCTCTCCATGTAGCTTCAAAAGAACGTATTGCCTGTCGGAGATTGTTGCCTGCGCTCACTGCAATTCTACTGGCAATTCCGCGAGGCAAATCTATGCCTTCTTTCATAGCAATGAACTCCAGAACCTTGATCATCTAAGAGAAGATAATCTTTCATCAAATTGTCCAGCAATGTAATGAGAAGATAAGCATCCATAAAGTAATAAACAGACCGAAGTTGAATGTACCTCCTCAAATGAAGGTGGCTGAAGCGTGACGACCTTGCATAGATGTTTCACAGCCTCAAGGTTTGAAGAATCGGAGGAGCAGAAGATGATTTTGTTGCAACCTGCATACCTTCCCAGAAACCAACCGATATAATGTTGAAAATCGGAGGAGAGTCTGTCAGCGTCGTGGACCACAATCACTGCATATAAGAAACCAATAACCCTTTTAAATGTCGTTTCACATCAACCAAGAACAGGCAGCTGTTAAAAACTCATGTCTTGATAGACAGATGTGCCACCAAACGAGAAGCAAAACTGTATGAGCATGTACCTTTGCAGTTAGTATGATCGCAGATCGAGTCTGGTGGCAGGATTGATTCATTTAGCAAAGAGGTTATGACATGATTCTCGTAGCCATGTAAATCAGCCAAGTTAACCTCCACATGATGACCTGAAATCTTGACTTTCACATCAATGTGTCTGGCCATTTCTCCCTTCAGTTCCATCCTCCTTGAGTGTTCCTGTACCTGTTAATAACAGAAATGGTAAATACATAAAGCATATTCTGAATTTGAAGCACCAAGGTTCGGCTAGGATAAATTCGTACCTGCAGATTATGAGGACCAAAAGCATCCCTTAGAAGGGCCAGCACCATGCTTCTCTTCCCGACCGCCTGCGCGCCTTCGAAGATGAAATGGTTGCACTCTTGTTCCGTAACCTGGATGCAGGAACAGTGACAAGATTTAATCCCAATTTAGCTCTGTAGATTCATGACTCTGTTCCAATGCTTGGCATCAATGATGCAATGCTAGAGGTGACAAAGGAATTTGTGATGTGTACCAGCCGGTGGAGCTCGTCGGCGACGGCCTTGTTGCAGATGAATTCCCCGAGCAGACTGGGCCGGTACCTGTCCGCCCACACGTACTCGTCGTCCGCCGCCGACCCCGTCGATTCCACCGACAGCTGCTGCGGAGAGTCCACCCGCGGCGACGACGTTCGCTTGCGCGGGACCCTCACCCAGATGTTTGCTCCTCTACAAACGGTGGTGGCCGTATCGCCGCTCCCACCGCCCGCAGCCTTCACGGGCTTGTCTTGGGATCCCGTCGGCGTCGGCGCTCGGGCGACCGCGACGGCGGCGGCTTCCTCTCTCTCCCTCAAAGGCCTCCTCGCCGCGACATTCCGCGCGTCCGCGTGGCCCTGGCGTGCCGGCACCTGCGCCGCCGGGGGCGTCGACGCGGACAACGGCCGGGTCTGCGTCTGCGGGGGCGGGGTGGCGGCGCGGGCGCGGGCGCTGAGAGCGGCCCTGCTTTTGGGGAGGCAGGCGGCGCCCCAGCGGTGGAGCATGAGCTTGACGAGCCCGGCGGGCACGGCCCGGTGCCTGTCCTCGCGTCGGCGGTCGTCGGCGAAGGCCGCGGAGAGGGTGCGGGCGGTGGGGGAGGCGGTCGGGGTCTCGGTCGCCATGGCGCGCTGTGGGAGGCATTGGCGCGGGGTGGTGGGAGGGAGGACGTGATGGGAATGGGGAGGCAGCCGGCCGGCGCGACCTCACCGAGGAGGAGGAGAAGGAAAGGCAGCCGGATTATGCCGCGCCGGAGGAATCATTCCGTTTGGCTAAGCTAATAAATATTCCGGTGTCGCCTGTCTGAGCATCACGGTCGCCGTCGGGACGGGAGATTGGCCCGCCGGCCGCCGTGGGTTGGCTAACCGGCGAGTCTTTTCTTGATTTGTTTTTAGCCAAGAGCATCTCCATGAGCTCCCCCTATTCAAAAAACATATCAGATAGAAAACGTTTTTTTTTCTTTAACAAAATACAAATACAGACGCACATACACACACCCCTATGAACATACGCACGCACACCCTACACTATGAGCACCTTCGGAAGACTGAGCCAGCACATCATCTTGAGATTGACGAAGTCGCCACAGACATCTTCATAATCGACGTGAGAGTCTTCTACATATAGAAGAAGTTGAGCTAACAAAACACACCCCGGTTTTTTTAACATAAAACGCACCCAAGTTTCTTTAACCCATATTCGCTGCTCTCGCGAAAGCAAACCGCTTCGTAGAGGCGACAGATTGTGCCGCCCTTGAACGCCGGGAGCAGTGATCTTTCTTCCTCTCTGTCTGATGCTCTCGCAGTTGGTGGAGGGGACGGGCTCCTGTTTCTCTTCCTACTGTTCCATAGGTTTAGTGCTTCGTCTTCGTCTAGCAGCACCAATTTGATCACGTTGATGCTGCGTCAAATAATGTGGCATCAGTCTCTTCCTCATCACGGTGATGTTCTTCCCGGTGATGCCGTTGAGCCAATGCCCTCATCTGCTTGCCGTTCGTTTCGAGCGGTAGGCCTTATGCTTCTTGTGTCTGGCGGTTGTCGCCTTTCATGGCGGTGCAGACAAGTGGGACAAATTGGTGCTAGTACAAGGTTGGTGGTCTCACGGCGGCGGACTTAGCGTTTCCCCCTGGCAATAGCAGCTGGATGCGTTAGATCTGAATCTAGGTCAGTGCGGGGAGCATCCTCGGCCAACACGCCACATCGTCAAGTGTCTATTCCGCAGGTCTGGTTTTCGACTCACAACGCCTACAAGGCTATGGCGCTGGCCTAGATTTTGGCTTGTTGGTGCTTTGTCTCTTCTCTCAGTGTGCGTCTGGGCGGTGCTGACGATCGATGGCGACTTGAGATTTGGTTGTTTTTAGGGACCCTGAGGGACTTATTTTATAATCTTTTATATGGGGTTCGTTATGCAATGTTTTCTGGACATCTGTCATGTGTCTTGGTACATTGTTTTATTTATTACTTCCTCTGTTTTTAAATATAAGTTTTTTTTAGAGATTCCACTATGAACTACATACGAATGTATATACACATATTTTAGAGGGTAGATTCACACACTTTGCTCCGTATGTAATTCGTAGTGGAATCTCTAAAAAAACTTATATGTAGGAACGGAGGAAAACCCGACTTATGTCATGGCATAATCTTTTGTCCCGTCTGGATGCGATTAGCCTGACAGAAGGGCGGGATGTGTTTTGCTGGAACCTTACTACATCAGGGTCTTTTACCGTAGACTCTATGTATTGTGCGCTCACGCATTCGGAGGTACCGGTGAGTAATAATAAGAAAATTTGGAGATCAAAGATACCAAACAAAGTTAAAGTCTTCATGTGCTGTCTTCGTAGGGGAGTTGTTCTAACCAAAGACAACCTCGCACGGTGCACTTGGCAAGGGAGTAAGAAGTGTTGTTTTTGTACTCATGATGAGACCATCAGACACCTCTTTTTCCATTGCAACTTTGCACGTTCTACGTGGTCAGTCATCCAAATAGCATCAAGTTTATATCCGCCCACAAGTGTTGCCAATATTTTTGGTCATTGGTTGGACGGTATTTCAAATAGGTTCAAAACGCTATTAAGGGTGGGAGTGTATGCCTTACTATGGTCGCTTTAGCTATGTAGAAATGATTTTGTTTTTAATGACAAAAATGCTTCTCCTTTGCAAGCTATTTTCCGTTGTACGTACTCGCTTCGTATGTGATCTAGGCTACAATGAGCGGAGGTCCAACCGCTATTCAAGGCGGTGTGTACGCGGTTGGAGTAGGTGGCTACGGGGTTTTTTACCCAACATGGATGGCAGCATAACCTTCGGGTCGGGCCATCTCACCTTTCGACATAGGCACAGTGTCGGTCTATAGGACTCTACTATTGCCGATTTGTCGGTTTTTGTTTTCTTCTGGTTGTCAGACTTTTGATGTTTCGGCTGTGTGCATCCTAGTTATGCAGAGGCTGGATGTTGCTCATAATGCTTTGTATCCACTTGATGCTACATTTTTGAGTTAATAAAATCACCCTTTATCGAAAAGGAACGGAGGAAAACCCATGTTCGCTAGTACTAGGGATGTTCTCCAGATATTGGCATCCATAAATAGAGCAGTACTCTCCTCAAGGTGACGTGGGAGTATACGCCATCCATTGGCTCGCGCCTAACAAAATCCGAAGCAAAAAATCTAGACCCGGGCCCGGCCCAGCCTTCGGTCCTAGAATTCAGGCCTAAGCCTGGTCCGTCAATGAAAAGGTCAAAAAACCTTCTGGGCCTCGGGTCAGGCCTCTTCCCTAAATCGCAAATATGGCAGGTTTAGGCCCAGCCCGTCAATGAAAAAGCCCGTCGGGCCGCAAATATGCAGGCCTGGGCCTGACCCAGCCTGGCCTTGGGGCTCAAAACCTAGGCCCAGGCCCAGGCCATAGGCAAGACCGTCAATTCTATGTTAGACATAATTGTTTAACATTCTATAGGGTAATTCGGACATTTTCAGTTGCTAATTTATGGTTAATATCTCCTCACTTCTCGCGCACCTGACCGGCCACCTCTTCTCCTTGCACACCTCACATCTCCAGGTGCCGCTGTGCTCCAGCTAATCTTCCGCTACTGACGCTGTAGTCGGCATGCATCTTGATGTCTCCAAGCGTATTGAAATTTGCATGTCACCTTAGGCACATCTATATATGCCTTAGTTATTGCACTTATGAATGACTCAATCAAACATAAAAAGAAAACAAAGAAAAAAGAAAATACACACATAAATCTTCACGTAAGGTCAATGACATGAGACTTAGACGTGCAATGCTTATGGCACATCTAAATATATTTTTTTAGCTGGAACACCATGCATTCCATTAGCTAGTGGGATCGACTAAATCGTCGGCCACAACACCCATTACATCAGGGGGGAGGTTCGTGAGCCACACATGGTCACTACCAATGCCCATCCTCACACCACGACCAGCCAACAGATGGGCTGGCTTATTACCGAGCAACGCTCAAACAAGATCTTATACTCAATGAAACCCATCTGCAACAAATACTTGGACTCGCGGAAGAGGCACCCGAGTTGGCTTCGATCAGCCAAGTTGGCTTCCATCGCTTGCTTCCATCGTTTGTGGCGAGAAAAGAGGCATCCAGGTTGATCATAATCCAGTCCTGAGGTGGCGGCTTCCATCTGCCTTGGTCAATTCCATTCCGCAGTAGTGATCATCATTTGGCTGCCAAACATCTCCGCATGGGTCCTCCGTTCGCCGTGTCTAAAGTTGTTCCGTTCACTACACCATTTCCACAACAGGCAGATAACTTTGAACTTCGTCATGTTTGGCAGGGCAAAAAACTTCTCGAGTACTTTTAAAGGTGAAGAAGCTCCCATTAGTTCCTGTCTGACATTGTCGAGACCAGCCACCCTCCAAACTTGCTTGACCCATTTACACCTGAAGAAAAAATGGCCTCCATCTTCAAACAGCCGCCCACAAACCGCACAACGTGTATCTAGTTCAATTCCTCGCTTCGCGATGTTCATGTGGAGGGGGTGGCTACTGTGCCCGAAACGCCAAAGGAAGTGGTGGACCTTTCCCGGGCAGCCGATTGTCCAAACGGCTTTCCATACAACATTGCGCCTGTTGGAAATATGCCCTAGAGGCAATAATAAAAGGATTATTATTATATTTCCTTGTTCATGATAATTGTCTTTCATTCATGCTATAATTGTATTATCCAGAAATTGTAATACACGTGTGAATACATAAACCACAATATGTCCCTAGTGAGCCTCTAGTTGATTAGCTCGTTGATCAATCGATAGTCATGGTTTCCTGACTATGGACATTGGATGTCATTGATAACGGGATCACATCATTAGGAGAATGATGTGATGGACAAGACCCAATCCTAAGCATAGCACAAGATCGTGTAGTTCGTTTGCTAGAGCTTTTCCAATGTCAAGTATCTTTTCCTTAGACCATGAGATCGTGTAACTCCCGGATACCGTAGGAGTGCTTTGGGTGTAACAAACGTCACAACGTAACTGGGTGACTATAAAGGTGCACTATAGGTATCTCCGAAAGTTTTTGTTGGGTTGACACGGATCGAGACTGGGATTTGTCACTCCGTATGATGGAGAGGTATCTCTGGGCCCACTCGGTAATGCATCATCATAATCAGCTCAAAGTGACCAAGTGTCTGGTCACGGGATCATGCATTACGGTACGAGTAAAGTGACTTGCCGGTAACGAGATTGAATGAGGTATTGGGATACCGACGATCGAATCTCGGTCAAGTAACATACCGATTGACAAAGGGAATTGTATACGGGGTTGCTTGAATCCTCGACATCGTGGTTCATCCGATGAGATCATCGAGGAGCATGTGGGAGCCAACATGGGTATCCAGATCTCGCTGTTGGTTATTGACCGGAGAGCCGTCTCGGTCATGTCTACGTGTCTCCTGAACCCATAGGGTCTACACACTTAAGGTTCGGTGACGCTAGAGTTGTAGAGATATTAGTATGCAGCAAACCGAAAGTTGTTCGGAGTCCCGTATGAGATCTCGGACGTCACGAGGAGTTCCGGAATGGTCCGGAGGTAAAGAATTATATATGGGAAGTCGAGTTTCGGCCATCGGGGAAGTTTCGGGGTTCACCGGTATTGTACCGGGACCACCGGAAGGGTCCCGGGGGTCCACCGGGTGGGGCCACCTATCCCGGAGGGCCCCATGGGCTGAAGTGGGAGGGGAACCAGCCCCTTGTGGGCTGGTGCGCCCCCCCTCGGGCCCCCTCCTGCGCCTAGGGTTGGGAACCCTAGGGGAAGGGGCGCCTCCACTTGCCTTGGGGGCAAGTTCCCCCCCCCCCCTTGGCCGCCGCCCCCCTAGGAGATCCCATCTCCTATGGACAGCGCCCCCCTGGGGTCCCTATATAAAGAGGGGGGAGGGAGGGCAGCCGCACCCTTGCACTTGGCGCCTCCCTTCCCCCTTGCTACACCTCTCCCTCCCGCAAACGCTTGGCGAAGCCCTGCCGGAACCCTGCTGCATCCACCACCACGCCGTCGTGCTGCTGGATCTTCATCAACATCTCCTTCCCCCTTGCTGGACCAAGAAGGAGGAGACGTCACGCTGACCATACGTGTGTTGAACGCGGAGGTGCCGTCCGTTCGGCGCTAGGATCTCCGGTGATTTGGATCACGACGAGTACGACTCCCTCAACCCCGTTCCCTTGAACGCTTCCGCTCGATCTACAAGGGTATGTAGATGCACTCCTCTCTCTCGTTGCTAAATGAACTCATAGATTGATCTTGGTGAAACCGTAGGAAATTTTTTGTTTTCTGCAACGTTCCCCAACAGTGGCATCATGAGCTAGGTCTATGCGTAGTTCTCTATTGCCCGAGTAGAACACAAATCGGTTGTGGGCATAGATGTTGTCAACTTTCTTACCACTACTAGTCTTATTTTGCTTCAGCGGTATTGTCGGATGAAGCGGCCCGGACCGACTTTACATGTACGCTTACGTGAGACAGGTTCCACCGACTGACATGCACTAGTTGCATAAGATGGCTAGCGGGTGTCTGTCTCTCCCACTTTAGTTGGAGCAGATTCGATGAAAAGGGTCCTTATGAAGGGTAAATAGAAGTTGACAAATCAAGGTGTGGTTTTTCGTAGGTAAGAAAATGTTCTTGCTAGAACCCTATTGCAGCCACGTAAAAGATGCAACAACAATTAGAGGACGTCTAACTTGTTTTTGTAGCAATTGCTTTGTGATGTGATATGGCCAAAAGTTGTGATGAATGATGAATGATATATTGTGATGTATGAGATCATGTTCTTGTAATAGGAATCACGACTTGCATGTCGATGAGTATGACAACCGGCAGGAGCCATAGGAGTTGTCTTAATTATTGTATGACCCGCGTGTCAATGATTTAACGCCATGTAATTACTTTACTTTATTGCTAAACCGTTAGCCATAGTAGTAGAAGTAATAGTTGGCGAGCAACTTCATGGAGACACGATGATGGAGATCATGGTGTCATGCCGGTGACGAAGATGATCATGGAGCCCCGAAGATGGAGATCAAAGGAGCTATATGATATTGGCCATATCATGTCACTACTATTTAATTGCATGTGATGTTTATTATGTTTATGCATCTTGTTTACTTAGAACGACGGTAGTAAATAAGATGATCCCTCATAATAATTTCAAGAAAGTGTTCCCCCTAACTGTGCACCGTTGCTAAAGTTCGTCGTTTTGAAGCACCACGTGATGATCAGGTGTGATAGATTCCTACATTCACATACAACGGGTGTAAGACAGTTTTACACATGCAAAACACTTAGGTTAACTTGACGAGCCTAGCATGTACAAACATGGCCTCAGAACACAGAGACCGAAAGGTCGAACATGAGTCGTATGGAAGATACGATCAACATGGATATGTTCACCGATGATGACTAGTCCGTCTCACGTGATGATCGGACATGGCCTAGTCGACTCGGATCATGTAACACTTAGATGACTAGAGGGATGTCTAATCTGAGTGGGAGTTCATTAAATAATTTGATTAGATGAACTTAATTATCATGAACTTAGTCTAAAATCCTTGCAAAAATGTCTTGTAAATCAAATGGCCAATGCTCATGTCAACATGAACTTCAACGCGTTCCTAGAGAAAACCAAGCTGAAAGATGATGGCAGCAACTATACGGACTGGGTCCGGAACCTGAGGATCATCCTCATAGGTTCCAAGAAAGCATATGTCCTAGAAGGACCGCTAGGTGAAGCACCCATCCTAGAGAACCAAGACATTATGAACGCTTGGCAGTCACGTGCTGATGATTACTCCCTCATTCAGTGCAGCATGCTTTACAGCTTAGAACCGGGGCTCCAAAAGCGTTTTGAGCAACACGGAGCATATGATATGTTCAAGGAGCTGAAAATGGTTTTCCAAGCTCATGCCCGGGTCGAGAGATATGAAGTCTCTGACAAGTTCTATAGTTGTAAGATGGAGGAAAATAGTTCTGTCAGTGAGCACATACTCAAAATGTCTGGGTTGCACAACTGCCTGTTCGAGCTGGACATTAACCTCCCGGACGAGGCGGTCATTTACAGAATCCTTCAGTCTCTCCCACCGAGCTACAAGAGCTTTGTGATGAACTACAATATGCAGGGGATGGTGAAAACTATTCGTGAAGTATTTTCAATGCTGAAGTCAGCAGAGGTAGAAATCAAAAAGGAACATCAAGTGTTGATGGTCAATAAAACCACCAAGTTCAAGGAAGGCAAGGGTAAGAAGAACTTCAAGAAGGACGGCAAGGATGTTGCCGCGCCCGGTAAGCCAGTTGCCGAGAAGAAGTCAAAGAATGGACCCAAGCCTGAAACTGAGTGCTTTTATTGCAAAGGGAAGGGTCACTGGAAACGGAACTGCCTCAAATACTTAGCAGACAAGAAGGCCGGCAACACTAAAGGTATATGTGATATACATGTAATTGATGTGTACCTTACCAGTACTCGTAGTAACTCATGGGTATTTGATACCGGTGCCGTTGCTCATATTTGTAACTCACAGCAGGAGCTGCGAAATAAGCGGAGATGGGCGAAGGACGAGGTGACGATGCGCGTCGGGAATGGTTCCAAGGTCGATGTGATCGCCGTCGGCACGCTACCTCTACATTTACCTACGGGATTAGTTTTAAACCTCAATAATTGTTATTTAGTGCCAAGTTTGAGCATGAACATTGTATCTGGATCTCGTTTAATACGAGATGGCTACTCATTTAAATCTGAGAATAATGGTTGTTCTATTTATATGAGAGATATGTTTTATGGTCATGCCCCGATGGTCAATGGTTTATTCTTAATGAATCTCGAACGTGATGTTACACATATTCATAGTGTGAATACCAAAAGATGTAAAGTTGATAACGATAGTCCCACATACATGTGGCACTGCCGTCTTGGTCACATTAGTGTCAAGCGCATGAAGAAGCTCCATGCTGATGGACTTTTAGAGTCTCTCGATTATGAATCATTTGACACATGCGAGCCATGCCTCATGGGCAAAATGACCAAGAATCCGTTCTCCGGAACAATGGAGTGAGCAACCAACTTATTGGAAATCATACATACTGATGTGTGCGGTCCAATGAGCGTTGAGGCTCGCGGAGGATATCGTTATGTTCTCACTCTCACTAATGACTTGAGTAGATATGGGTATGTCTACTTGATGAAACACAAGTCTGAGACCTTTGAAAAGTTCAAGGAATTTCAGAATGAAGTAGAGAATCAACGTGACCGAAAAATAAAGTACTTACGATCAGATCGTGGAGGAGAATATTTAAGTCACGAATTTGGTACGCACTTCAGGAAATGTGAAATTGTTTCACAACTCACGCTGCCTGGAACACCTCTGCGTAACGGTGTGTCCGAACGTCGTAATCACTCTCTATTGGATATGGTGCGATCTATGATGTCTCTTACCGATTTACCGCTATCATTTTGGGATACGCTCTAGAGACATCTACGTTCACTTTAAATAGGGCTCCATCTAAATCCGTTGAGACGACACCGTATGAATTATGGTTTGGGAAGAAACCTAAGCTGTCGTTTCTAAAAGTTTGGGGATGCGATGCTTATGTCAAGAAACTTCAACCTGAAAAGCTCGAACCCAAGTCGGAAAAATGCGTCTTCATAGGATACCTTAAGGAAACCATTGGGTATACCTTCTACCTTAGATCCGAAGGCAAGATCTTTGTTGCCAAGAACGGATCCTTTCTGGAAAGGGAGTTTCTCTCGAAAGGAGTAAGTGGGAGGAAAGTAGAACTCGATGAAGTACTACCTCTCGAACTGGAAAGTAGTGCAGCTCAGGAAAATGTTCCTGTGGTGCCTACACCGACTGGAGAGGAAATCAATGATGATGATCAAGGTACTTCGGATCAAGTTGCTACTGAACTTCATAGGTCCACAAGGACACGTTCCACACCAGAGTGGTATGGCAACCCTGTCCTGGAAATCATGTTGTTAGACAACGGTGAACCTTCAAACTATGAAGAAGCGATGGCAGGCCCAGATTCCAACAAATGGCTTGAAGCCATGCAATCCGAGATAGAATCCATGTATGAAAACAAAGTATGGACTTTGACAGACTTGCCCGATGATCGGCGAGCGATAGAAAACAAATGGATGTTTAAGAAGAAGACGGACGCAGATGGTAATGTTACCATCTATAAAGCTCGACTTGTCGCTAAGGGTTATCGGCAAGTTCAAGGGGTTGACTATGATGAGACTTTCTCTCCCGTAGCGAAGCTGAAGTCCGTCTGAATCATGTTAGCAATTGCCGCATACTATGATTATGAGATATGGCAGATGGACGTCAAAACGGCATTCCTTAACGGCTATCTTAAGGAAGAACTGTATATGATGCAGCTGGAAGGTTTTGTCGATCCTAAGAATGCTAACAAGGTATGCAAGCTCCAGCGATACATTTATGGCTGGTGCAAGCATCTCGGAGTTGGAACATTCGCTTTGATGAGATGATCAAAGCGTTTGGGTTTATGCAGACTTATGGAGAAGCCTGCGTTTACAAGAAAGTGAGTGGGAGCTCTGTAGCATTTCTCAAATTATTGTAGATGCCATACTTCTGATGGGAAATGATATAGAACTTTTGGACAACATTAAGGCCTACTTGAATAAGTGTTTTTCAATGAAGGACCTTGGAGAAGCTGCTTACATATTAGGCATCAAGATCTATAGGGATAGATCGAGATGCCTCATAGGTCTTTCACAAAGCACATACCTTGATAAGATATTGAAGAAGTTCAATATGGATCAGTCCAAGAAAGGGTTCTTGCCTGTATTGCAAGGTGCAAGATTGAGCTCGGCTCAATGCCCGACCACGGCAGAAGATAAAGAAGAGGCGAGTGTCATCCCCTATGCCTCAGCCATAGGATCTATTATGTATGCCATGCTGTGTACCAGACCTGATGTAAACCTTGCCGTAAGTTTGGTAGGAAGGTACCAAAGTAATCCCGGCAAGGAACACTGGACAGCGGTCAAGAATATCCTGAAGTACCTGAAAAGGACAAAGGACATGTTTCTCGTCTATGGAGGTGACGAAGAGCTCGTCGTAAAGGGTTACGTCGACGCTAGCTTCGACACAGATCTGGATGACTCTAAGTCACAAACCGGATACGTGTATATGTTGAATCGTGGAGCAGTAAGCTGGTGCAGTTGCAAGCAGAGTGTTGTGGCGGGATCTACATGTGAAGCGGAGTACATGGCAGCCTCGGAGGCAGCACATGAAGCAATATGGATGAAGGAGTTCATCACCGACCTAGGCGTCATACCCAATGCGTCGGGGCCGATCACTCTCTTCTGTGACAACACTGGAGCTATTGCCCTTGCCAAGGAGCCTAGGTTTCACAAGAAGACCAGGCACATCAAGCGTCATTTCAACTCCATCCGTGAAAATGTTCAAGATGGAGACATAGATATTTGCAAAGTACACACGGATCTGAATGTCGCAGATCCGTTGACTAAACCTCTTCCGCGAGCAAAACATGATCAACACCAGAACTCTATGGGTGTTCGATTCATCACAATGTAACTAGATTATTGACTCTAGTGCAAGTGGGAGACTGTTGGAAATATGCCCTAGAGGCAATAATAAAAGGATTATTATTATATTTCCTTGTTCATGATAATTGTCTTTCATTCATGCTATAATTGTATTATCCGGAAATCGTAATACACGTGTGAATACATAGACCACAATGTGTCCCTAGTGAGCCTCTAGTTGACTAGCTCGTTGATCAACAGATAGTCATGGTTTCCTGACTATGGACATCGGATGTCATTGATAACGGGATCACATCATTAGGAGAATGATGTGATGGACAAGACCCAATCCTAAGCATAGCACAAGATCGTGTAGTTCGTTCGCTAGAGCTTTTCCAATGTCAAGTATCTTTTCCTTAGACCATGAGATCGTGTAACTCCCGGATACCGTAGGAGTGCTTTGGTTGTACCAAATGTCACAACGTAACTGGGTGACTATAAAGGTGCACTATAGGTATCTCCGAAAGTGTCTGTTGGGTTGACACGGATCGAGACTGGGATCTGTCACTCCGTATGATGGAGAGGTATCTCTGGGCCCACTCGGTAATGCATCATCATAATGAGCTCAAAGTGACCAAGTGTCTGGTCACGGGATCATGCATTACGGTACGAGTAAAGTGACTTGCCGGTAATGAGATTGAACGAGGTATTGGGATACCGACGACCGAATCTCGGGCAAGTAACATACCGATTGACAAAGGGAATTGTATATGGGGTTGCTTGAATCCTCGACATCGTGGTTCATCCGATGAGATCATCGAGGAGCATGTGGGAGCCAACATGGGTATCCAGATCCCGCTATTGGTTATTGACCGGAGAGCCGTCTCGGTCATGTCTACGTGTCTCCCGAACCCGTAGGGTCCACACTTAAGGTTTGGTGACGCTAGGGTTGTAGAGATATTAGTATGCAGCAAACCGAAAGTTGTTTAGAGTCTCGGATGAGAACCCGAATGTCACGAGGAGTTCCGGAATGGTCCGGAGGTAAAGAATTATATATGGGAAGTCGAGTTTCGGCCATCGGGAAAGTTTCGGGGTTCACCGGTATTGTACCGGGACCACCGGAAGGGTCCCGGGGGTCTACCGGGTGGGGCCACCTATTCCGGAGGGCCCCATGGGCTGAAGTGGGAGGGGAACCAGCCCCTGGTAGGCTGGTGCGCCCCCCTGCCCCCCCTGTGCCTAGGGTTGGGAACCCTAGGGGAGGGGGCGCCTCCACTTGCCTTGGGGGGCAAGTTCCCCCCCCCCCCTTGGCCGCCGCCCCCCCTAGGAGATCCCATCTCCTAGGGCCGGCGCCCCCCTGGGGTCCCTATATAAGGAGGGGGGAGGGAGGGCAGCCGCACCCTTGCACATGGCGCCTCCCTTCCCCCTTGCTACACCTCTCCCTCCCGCAAACGCTTGGCGAAGCCCTGCCGGAACCCTGCTGCATCCACCACCACGCCGTCGTGCTGCTGGATCTTCATCAGCCTCTCCTTCCCCCTTGCTGAATCAAGAAGGAGGAGACGTCACGCTGACCGTACGTGTGTTGAACGCGGAGGTGCCGTCTGTTCGGCGCTAGGATCTCCGGTGATTTGGATCACGACGAGTACGACTCCCTCAACCCCGTTCCCTTGAACGCTTCCGCTCGATCTACAAGGGTATGTAGATGCACTCCTCTCTCTCGTTGCTAGATGAACTCTTAGATTGATCTTGGTGAAACCGTAGGAAAATTTTTGTTTTCTGCAACGTTCCCCAATAGCGCCAACCTGCGTTTGATGATCCTTCACGCTGCTGCACCTGGGTCTCCTCATTCACCATTCTTACATGCACTTTGTAGGCTGATTTGACAGAGGAAAGGCCCTTCACATCAAAGTGCCAAGCAATGAAGTCTTCGTGCTGATCAAAGACATGTATGGATAGAATAGATTCTGCGTCCTCTTGGTTGAAAGTGTGTCGCACAAGCGCCTCATCCCAGGCATTCAGCGACGGGTCGATCAACTCGCAAACCTTGGTTAGTATATTTTGCCCTTGCCCGGTGCTTGGATATCTCGATAGACCGCAAGGGAGCCACCGGTCATCCCAGATCCTTATGTTTTCCCCCGACCCCACTCCAGATATACCCTTCTTTTATGATCTCCAACCCTTTGAGAATACTGCGCCTAGTATAGCTCATGCCCGTTGTTGGTATAGTAGAAAGAATGTTTCCACCGGGGTAGTACTTTGCTTGCAGAACTCTTGCACACGGGGAGTCCGGGGCCTGGAGAAGACGCCATACCTGTCTTAAGAGCATCGACGGGTTGAAAGAGTATAGGTCTTTGAAGTCTAGCCCTCCGTCCTCCTTGGGTAGTTTAATCTTTTCCCAACTCACCCAGTGCATCTTCCTCTCATCTTTTTGCTGCGACGACCCATACTTGCAGATCATGTTGCTTATTTCTTTGCATAGTCCCTTGGTCAGGTCAAAACAGCCTATAACAGACGTCAGGATCGCTTGGGCCACTGCTTTCACTAGGATTTCCTTGCCTTGCATTGAGAGGAACCGTTCCAGCCACCCCTGGATCCTAGCCCACAGACAGTCCTTGATGTATTCGAAGCACTTTTTAACTAAGCGGCCAATATATAGCGGGAGGCCTAGATAATTTGGGCCATGACATTTGGGGTAATGTTATTGAGAAAATCACCGACTAGGGGACCTGTCCCAGGTGTAAAAAGGGACGAGAAATAGTCAGTAACCAGGGCCTTTAAGCCATCTTCTCCTTCTACCACTTAACCATTATCCTTCTTCAACTTTGAGATTGCGTTGATTCTTTTCCGTTCACTTGCATAAGCTTGGAAGAATTTTGTGTTTCGGTCCCCATAGGTCATCCAATCCACATGAGCTCTTTGTCTGTACATCAAGTCGTGCGCTGTTCCTCCAATTTTTCAAGTTTGAACCGTAATATCTGTTCCTGGTGCATCAAAGCTTGGGAGAGTGCTCTTCTTCTGCATGCTTCAAGCTCGCCCTTGATTTTCTTTATCCGTTTCGCCAAGTCTCCCAGAATGTTCCTCCTCCAATCGCAAAGGTCCGACATGATCAATTTCAGACAGTTTTGGACCGTACCATTACCAGATGCCTTGTCTAGGTCCCAAGCATTATGAACATGGATATCACACTCATCCTCCAGGAACCAGCATGCTTCAAATCGTTTTACGACGTTAAAATTCTTCTGTTGTTGACATGGTCTTCCCCCGTCGAGGTCCAGAACGATCAACCTATGATCAGACTTACGCGGGTCGCCATTCACCACTTTATAACCCGGGAACTGTGCACTCCACTCAGGTGTAGCCATAGCTCGATCAAGCCGCTCACGTATGTAACCCTCAACATGATAATTGTTATTTCCCCAAGTGAAAACATCCCCCTCAAAACCAAGGTCTTTTAGGTCACAAAAAGCTAAAGCATCACAAAATTGTTGCATACATGAGTGACTACAAGGTACACCTCCCTCTTTTTCACAGTTAAACATAATCTCATTGAAGTCTCCGATGCACAACCACGGGAGCATTACTTGATTATGGAGGATCCGTAGCAGGTACCATGCTTCCGATTTGTTCTTCGGGTCCCCATATATCCATGTCAGCCTCCATTTGAAACCATCCTCCTTAGTTATAGTAGCATCAATGTGCATTCTTCCCCTCCACCGCAGACTCAGATCTATATAGCGCCTCCAGAACAGAGCAATACCACCACTCTTCCCATCACAATCCCTCTCCACCATATGCATCAAACCAAGTTTTATTCTGAACTTTTCTAAACTCTTCTCGGTGAGCTTGGTCTCAGACAAGAAGAGAATGTCGGGGAACTCCTTCTTCTGGATATCCAGAACACCACAAACTGCCGGCCCGTTCCCCATTCCCCGGTAGTTCCAGGCTATAATTTCATTTGGAGGCGCAGGGCCGTCCCGGCAGCCCCGCGTTTTTTGAAACCTCACCCGTCGACTGTCCCTCCTTCAGCTCAACACATAGCTTTTTTGTACCCCTTCTCCAGCCATTTCCACATCCTTAAAACCTCTCTTACCCCCGTTGTAGGCTCAGCCTGTGATGTGTCGCCCAACCTATCCCTTCCTTTCTTCTCTTTCCCTTTAAGTCTCTTGAAAGTGCATATATTCTTCCCCTGCTTCTGGCTGTCGTTTGAAAATTTTAGCTGACCTGAGGGAGCTTCCCTCGTCCCGTTCACGTGCACCTGCATGGTAGAAATTTGCATGGCCTGGGGGACCGTGCCCCCCGCGGTAGCTTCCTCAGCCACCAGAGCTGCACCACCAACCTGGACCACCTCTGTTGGTGTGCCATCAGTTCCCATGCCAACAGATGTCAGAGTTGTGGTCGAGCTTCCGCATGCATTAGGTCGTTTTTGGCATATGATGTCTACTACACAACCTTCTTCTTGTAGACGTTGTTGGGCCTCCAAGTGCATAGGTTTGTAGGACAGTAGCAAATTTCCCTCAAGTGGATGACCAAAGGTTTATCAATTCGTGGGAGGCGTAAGATGAAGATGGTCTCTCTCAAGCAACCCTGCAACCAAATAACAAAGAGTCTCTTGTGTCCCCAACACACCCAATACAATGGTAAATTGTATAGGTGCACTAGTTCGGCGAAGATATGGTGATACAAGTGCAATATGGATGGTAGATAAAGGTATTTGTAATCTTAAATTATAAAAACAGCAAGGTAACTAATGATAAAAGTGAGCTTAAACAGTATTGCAATGGTAGGAAACAAGGCCTAAGGTTCATACTTTCACTAGTGCAAGTTCTCTCAACAATAATAACATAGATAGATCATATAACAATCCCTCAACATGCAACAAAGAGTCACTCCAAAGCCACTAATAGCGGAGAACAAACGAAGAGATTATGTTAGGGTACGAAACCACCTCAAAGTTATCCCTTTTTGACCTATCTATTCAAGAGTCCATAGTAAAATAACATGAAGCTATTCTTTCCGTTCAATCTATCATAGAGTTCATACTAGAATAACACCTTAAGACACAAATCAACCAAAACACTAATGTCACCTAGATACTCCATTGTCACCTCAAGTATCCGTGGGCATGATTAGACGATATGCATCATACAATCTCAGATTCATCTATTCAACCAACACAAAGTACTTCAAAGAGTGCCCCAAAGTTTCTACCGGAGAGTCAAGACAAAAACGTGTGCCGACCCCTATGCATAGGTTCATGGGCGGAACCCGCAAGTTGATCACCAAAACATACATCAAGTGGATCAATAGAATACCCCATTGTCACCATAGGTATCCCACGCAAGACATACATCAAGTGTTCTCAAATCATTAAAGACTCAATCCAACAAGATAACTTCAAAGGGAAAACTCAATCCAATACAAGAGAGTAGAGGGGGAGAAACATCATAAGATCCAACTACAATAGCAAAGCTCGCGATACATCAAGATCGTGCCATAGAGAGAACACGAGAGAGAGAGATCAAACACATAGCTACTGGTACATACCCTCAGCCCCGAGGGTGAACTACTTCCTCCTCGTCATGGAGAGCGCCAGGATGATGAAGATGGCCACCGGTGAGGGATCCCGCCCTCCGGCAGGGTGCCGGAACAGGGTCCCGATTGACTTTTGGTGGCTACAGAGGCTTGCGGCGGCAGAACTCCCGATCTATCTTCTCCGTCAATGTTTTTAGGGTATGTGGGGTTATATAGGCGAAAGAAGTCGGTCGGGGGTGCTCGAGGGGCCCAGGAGACAGGGGGCGTGCCCAGTAGGGGGGGCACCCTGCTATCTCCTGGCCTCCTCGAGGCTCTTCTGACATGAACTCCAAGTCTCCTGGATCATATTCTTCCCAAAAATCACGCTGTCGAAGGTTTCATTTCGTTTGGACTCTGTTTGATATTCCTTCTCTTTGAAATACCGAAACATGCAATAAAACAGCAATATGGGCTGGGCCTTAGGTTAATAGGTTAGTCCCAAAAGTAATATAAAATTGTATAATAAAGCCCGTAATCATTCAAAACAGATAATATAATAGCATGAATGCTTCATAAATTATAGATACGTTGGAGACGTATCAGCATCCCCAAGCTTAATTCCTGCTCGTCCTCGAGTAAGTAAATGATAAAAGAAAGAATTTATGAAGTGTGAATGCTAGAGGTGCACAAGTTTGATCAATGATAATTTCAATCACCTTTTCTAGCATGTTTGTATGTCATAAAAGTAGTTCATCTCATAAAACATTTCATGATCAAGTAACAAGCTATTCACATGTTAAAGCATAGACGATAAACTTTCTTGAAAACTAGCAAACTTCATTCTTAGTCATCAAACAATTGCAATTCATCTTACTTTCAGGAAGGGTCTAAGTCAGAGCTTTGATTTAGCAAACTCCACATACTCAACTCTCATATAGTCTTTCACAATTGCTAACACTCACGTGATATTAATGCGTCCAAAGTTTTAATCGAATACAGAGAAAGATAGGGGCTTATAGTGTTGCCTCCAAACTTATTCACCTTTGGGTGATGTCAACAATAATAGTTCATGCTAACTTACATCCAATTGGATATATATATCAGGATCACCCCAACACAAAGTGCTTGCTAAAGGATAAAATAAAAAAGGGAAAGGTGAAGATCACCTTGACTCTTGCATAAAGTAAATGACATAAAGTAAAAGATAGGCCCTTCGCAGAGGGAAGCAGGGATTTGCAGAGGTGCCAGAGCTCGATTTTGAAATAGAGATAAATAATTTTGAGAGGTATGATCTCATTGTCAACATAACAACCAAGAGTTCCCAATATCTTCCATACTACATACATTATAGGCGGTTCCCAAACAGAATGGTAAAGATTTTACTCCCCCTCCACCAACAATCACACTCCACGGCCATCCGAAACAACGGGGTACCGTCCATACCAACAACAGTCATGGGGGAGTTTTGTTTGCAATTATTTTTTATTTGATTTTGATCTTTTTGATCATGGGACTGGGCATCCCGGTTACCAGCCTAGCATGGAAGATACTGACAGCCCCTAGTTGCTACATGAGCGATTCGGGCATACAAAACAGATTATTGTTTGAAGGTTTAGAGTTGGCACATGCAATTTTACTTGGAACGACGGGTAAATACCGCATATAGATAGGTATGATGGACACTCATGGCAAAAACTGGGTTTTAGGATATTGGAAGCATAAGTAGTATCTCTACTTGGTCCAAGGAATTTTGGCTAGCATGAGGGGGAAAGGCAAGCTCAACATGTTTGAATGATCCATGACAATATACTTTAACTGAGATGTGAGAAAACATAACCCATTACGTTGTCTTCCTTGTCCAACATCAACTCTTTAGCATGTCATACTTAATGAGTGCTCACAATTATAAAAGATGTCCATGATAATATATTTATATGTGAAATCTCTCTTCCTTCAATATTCTTTCATGAATTGTTCAAATGACCAATACAATGCTTGCTAACCTTCAATAAACTTACTACCTCTACTTCTTAGATGTGAAGTCATTACTCCCCATGGGATAAGCAAATGAAACATATATAATTTCAGATTTATGACATTCAACTCATTCAACCATTTACTCATAGGATATAAGTGAAGCACACGAGTAAATGAAAAACTACTCCAAAAAGATATAAGTGAAGACCAATGAGTAGCTAAATAATTATGCTACTATGTGAAGTCTCTCTCCCATTTAAGAATTTCAGATCTTGGTATTTTATTCAAACAGCAAGCAAATCAAAATAAAATGACATTGCAAGGATAGCACAACTCATGTGAAGAAGCAAAAACTTAGGTTCAACCGATACTAACCGATAATTGTTGAAGAAGAAAGGTGGGATGCCTACCGGGGCATCCCCAAGCTTAGATGCTTGAGACTTCTTGAAATATTATCTTGGGGTGCCTTGTGCATCCCCAAGCTTAAGCTTTTATGTCTCCTTAATTCCTTTTATATGTTGGTTTCCTAAATCTCGAAAGCTTCATCCACACAAAACTCAACAAGAAGTCGTGAGATAAGTTAGTATAAAACAATGCAAAAACCTTATCATTTTCTACTGTAACAAATCACTAAAATTATTATTAAACATTGCATACTAAATTTCTCTGCATATTTAATACTCCTATCCTCAAATAGAATCATTAAACAAGCAAACATATGCAAACAATACAAACATAACAGCAATCTTCCAAAACACTATAGTCTGTAAAGAATGCAAGATTCATCATACTTCCCTAACTCCAAAAATTATAAGAAAAATACTAAGCTGTATAATATTTATCATAGATCATTATGCAAAAAGATTCAACATTATATCACTCTCTGACTTTTCTAGGGAATGTTTGCAACAGAGGTAAACTTTCTGTTTTCAAACAGCAACATGTATACTTGCAAAATAAGCATGGTAAAGGCTATCCTTGACATTTTTATTGAAAATAAAGATGCAAAATATTATTATAAATAATAGCAAGCAAATACTAACAAAATAAAATGACACTCCAAGAAAAACACATATCATGTGCTAAATAAAAATATAGCTCCAAGTAAAGTTACCGATGAACGAAGACAAAAGAGGGGATGCCTTCCGAGGCATCCCCAAGCTTAGGCTCTTGGTTTTCCTTGAATATTACCTTGGGGTGCCTTGGTCATGCCCAAGATTAGGCTCTTACCACTCCTTATTCCATAGTCCATCGAATCTTTACCCAAAACTTGAAAACTTCACAACACGAAACTCAAAACAAAACTCGTAAGCTCCGTTAGTATAAGAAAACAAACCACCACTTTAAGGTACTGTAGTGAACTCATTCTTTATTTATATTGGTGTTAAAACTACTGTATTCCAACTTTTCTATGGTTCATACCCTCCGATACTACTCATAGATTCATCAAAATAAGCAAACAACACAATGAAAACAGAATCTGTCAAAAACAGAACAGTCTGTAGTAATCTGTATCAAAAGTATACTCTGGAACTCCAAAAATTCTGAAATAAATTGGGGGACCTGAGGAATTTGTCTATTAATCATATGAAAAAATAATCAACCTAAAAGCACTCTCCAGTAAAACATGGCAGCTAATCTCGTGAGTGCTAAAGTTTCTGTTTTTTACAGCAAGATCACAAAGATTTCACCCAAGTCTTCCCAAAGGTTCTACTTGGCACAAACACTAATTAAGACATAAAACCACATCTAACCAGAGGCTAGATGAATTATTTATTACTAAACAGGAACAAAAATCAAGGAACAAAAATAAATTTGGTTGCCTCCCAACAAGCGCTATCGTTTAACGCCCCTAGCTAGGCATGATGATTTCAATGATGCTCACATA
Organism: Triticum aestivum; assembly: GCF_018294505.1. Taxonomy (NCBI): domain Eukaryota; kingdom Viridiplantae; phylum Streptophyta; class Magnoliopsida; order Poales; family Poaceae; genus Triticum; species Triticum aestivum. The sequence continues at coordinate 54,573,043 of NC_057795.1, forward strand.
AAAGATAAGAATTGAAACATAAAGAGAGCATCATGAAGAATATGACTAGCACATTTAAGTCTAACCCACTTCCTATGCATAGGGATTTTGCGAGCAAACAACTTATGGGAACAATAATCAATTAGCATAGAAGGTAAAACAAGCATAGCTTCAAAATTTTCAACACATAGGGAGGAAACTTGGTATTATTGCAATTCCTACAAGCATATGTTCCTCCTTCATAATAATTTTCAGTAGCATCATGAATTAATTCAACAATATAACCAGCACCTAAAGCATTCTTTTCATGATCTACAAGCATAGAAAATTTACTAATCTCCACATAAGCAAGTTTCTTCTCGTCAATAGTAGTGGGAGCAAACTCAACAAAATAATTATCATGTGAAGCATAATCCAATTGAAAACTAAAATCATGATGACAAGTTTCATGGTTATCATTATTCTTAACAGCATATATGTCATCACAATAATCATCATAGATAGCAACTTTGTTCTCATAATCAATTGGAACCTCTTCCGAAATAGTGGAATCATCACTAAATAAAGTTGACACTCTTCCAAATCCACTTTCATATTTATCACAATAAGATTCAACATCCTCGAAAATAGTGGGATCAATACTACCTAAAGTTGACACTCTTCCAAACCCACTTTCATCAATATAATCATCATAAATAGGAGGCATGCTTTCATCATAATAAATATTCTCATCAAAATTTGGGGGACAAAAAATATCATATTCATCAAACATAGCATCCCCAAGCTTGTGGCTTTGCATATCATTAGCATCATGGGTATTCAAAGAATTCATACTAACAACATTGCAATCATGCTCATCATTCACATATTTAGTGCCAAACATTTTATAGATTTCTTTTTCTAGCACTTGAGCACAATTTTCCTTACCATCATTCTCACGAAAGAGATTAAAAAGATGAAGCGTATGAGACAAACTCAATTCCATTTTTTTAGTTTTCTTTTATGGACTAAACTAGTGATAAAACAAGAAACAAAAAGATTCGATTGCAAGATCTAAATATATACCTTCAAGCACTCACCTCCCCGGCAACGGCGCCAAAAAAGAGCTTGATGTCTACTACACAACCTTCTTCTTGTAGACGTTGTTGGGCCTCCAAGTGCAGAGGTTTGTAGGACAGTACCAAATTTCTCTCAAGTGGATGACCTAAGGTTTATCAATCCGTGGGAGGCGTAGGATGAAGATGGTCTCTCTCAAGCAACCCTGCAACCAAATAACAAAGAGTCTCTTGTGTCCCAAAAACACCCGATACAATGGTAAATTGTATAGGTGCACTAGTTCGGCGAAGAGATGGTGATACAAGTGCAATATGGATGGTAGATAAAGGTATTTGTAATCTGAAATTATAAAAACAGCAGGGTAACTAATGATAAAAGTGAGCGTAAACGGTATTGCAATGGTAGGAAAAAAGGCCTAAGGTTCATACTTTCACTAGTGCAAGTTCTCTCAACAATAATAACATAGATAGATTATATAACAATCCCTCAACATGCAACAAAGAGTCACTCCAAAGCCACTAATAGCGGAGAACAAACGAAGAGATTATGGTAGGGTACGAAACCACCTCAAAGTTATCCCTTTTTGATCTATCTATTCAAGAGTCCGTAGTAAAATAACATGAAGCTATTCTTTCCGGTCAATCTATCATAGAGTTCATACTAGAATAACACCTTAAGACACAAATCAACCAAAACCCTAATGTCACCTAGATACTCCATTGTCACCTCAAGTATCCGTGGGCATGATTATATGATATGCATCACACAATCTCAGATTCATCTATTCAACCAACACAAAGTACTTCAAAGAGTGCCCAAAGTTTCTACCAGAGAGTCAAGACGAAAACGTGTGAGAACCCCTATGCATAGGTTCATGGGCAGAACCGCAAGTTGATCACCAAAACATACATCAAGTAGATCAATAGAATACCCCATTGTCACCACAGGTATCCCACGCAAGACATACATCAAGTGTTCTCAAATCATTAAAGACTCAATCCGACAAGATAACTTCAAAGGGAAAACTCAATCCATTACAAGAGAGTAGAAGGGGAGAAACATCATAAGATCCAACTACAATAGCAAAGCTCGCGATACATCAAGATCGTGCCATAGAGAGAACATGAGAGAGAGAGAGATCAAACACATAGCTACTGGTACATACCCTCAGCCCCGAGGGTGAACTACTCCCTCCTCGTCATGGAGAGCGCCGGGATGATGAAGATGGCCACCGGTGAGGGACCCCCCCCTCCGGCAGGGTGCCGGAACAGGGTCCCAATTGACTTTTGGTGTCTACAGAGGCTTGCGGCGGCGGAACTCCCGATCTATCTTCTCCGTCAATGTTTTTAGGGTATGTGGGGTTATATAGGCGAAAGAAGTCGGTCGGGGGGTGCTCGAGGGGCCTAGGAGACAGGGGGCGCGCCTAGTAGGGGGGGGGGCGCCCTCCTATCTCCTGGCCTCCTCGAGGCTCTTCTGACGTGAACTCCAAGTGTCTCGGATCATATTCTTCCCAAAAATCACGTTGTCGAATGTTTCATTCCATTTGGACTCCGTTTGATATTCCTTTTCTTCGAAATACTGAAACAGGCAATAAAAACAGCAATATGGGCTGGGCCTTTGGTTAATAGGTTAGTCCCAAAAGTAATATAAAAGTGTATAATAAAGCCCGTAATCATTCAAAACAGATAATATAATAGCATGAATGCTTCATAAATTATAGATACGTTGGAGACGTATCAGTGTCTCCAGGGGAAGGTACCGCCTCATTCACATTTCCATCATGTGGCTTTCCATCTACCTTTGGCTTAGGTGGAAACACAAGCTGCTTCGCGTTGCTTCCGGTTTTCTCACTGTCCTTATGCTGTAACGGGCTGGTAACCTCCTGACCCTTCTCCTCATCCTCAACAATCTCTGCCCAGCTTTTGTTCTCTTTTCACCAAGATGGTCCATCACTTCCCGAGGATGACCTACCCTTCCATGGGTTTTGGCCTCTTCCTGCTGAACTGCGTCCAGCTGAGAACAAGCGCCCTTCCAACCATATGTTTTTACCATCACCACCCCTTTGTTTATCCATGTAGGCCCGTAGCCATGGTCGAAACTATTTTTTCTCTCCTATTTTCAGTTTGATAGCAAATGCTCTATCACATTGACCTAGCACCCCACAAATGTTGCAGAACTCGGGAAGGAATTCGTACTGAACGGGCACCAATTCCTGTCCTTCCCCTCAGTTTGCATGTCAGGCCCCAGTGTGATCATCTTTCCATCGTCCTGCTCGTCATCCAGACTGAAACCTCTCATTAGTGGGTTCTTAATATTCATCCTAACCTTTATTCTCAGATATTTGCCCACCGCTGTCCCATCTGGCCTTGCATCCACCTCAATTACCTCGCCAATCACAGCTCCAATGGTTTCTCCTACATCTCTACTTATCAAACCAAGCGGCAACCGGAGCACTCTCACCCATGCTGGAATAATATCAAAAGAGTAGTCTTCGATCCACTTCCTTGGAACGTAATCTTCTATGAGTAGCAGATCATTCCCAAACTCCCATGGTCCATTATCCAACGCCATTCTCTTTCCCAATTCCTGGCCAAAGGTAAAAAGGAACGTGTTCTCACCGACCTCCTTGCAATCGACACCTCTGATCGGGCACCATATGCGCCCCGACATTTCTGCCATGGCCTCGACGAAAACCGGCTTCTCTAAGAACAGCTTGGCCAACACTTGTAGTTCCACTACGCCTGCCTTGCCAGACCCGGACCAGCCAATCTTGATGCCTTGCTTCTCCTTCTCCGACAATCTCAGCCCCTTCAGCATGCCCTCGGCCTTCTCCATTTTGAAACTCCGAAATCGATCCACAACTTGGCTAGGGTTTCACGTGGTGTACGATCCCGCGCCCTAGTCGCGGGAAAGGCTTATGGTGGGGGCAGTAGGGGAACAGGGACTGGGGAAGGGGGCGGCTAGTGGCGATGGTGGACTTGGGCGGCGGCGGTGCAGGAACCCTAGATCGCCGTGGGAATCGCCCGAGATAGGAAACCAACCGTCACCTCTGGGACGGACAATCTTCTACAATTGACATATAAATATGTTTTAGCAAAACTGGAATTACAAAACTGCTAGATCATTTAGTCAAGCAAGGTCCATAAGGAAAGAGAAGGATGGATTAGCATATCTTTTTAGCGGATATATAAACACACATGCAAGACATTCATCTGAGTCGCTGAAAACGTCTTTTTGTGGAAGTGAATAGTCAAATCTGGAGATTGAAGTGAATGACAAGTACTTCATCTATAAAGAACGTTTAGTAGTAATCTAAACGCTCTCATGTATTTTTACAAATGAAGTAAATGAGAACTGAGACGCGGCACCACGATAAGAATGCTACAGTTCTCTACCTAGATGCACAAAATTCAATATCAAGATTCCGTTGGTGTTTTTCTCACAGAACCTACTCATGTTGTCTCGTCTCTCCGCCTGCTCAGCCTAGGCACAATCAGTGGCAAATCTTAAAAAAGTGAAGGGGAGGCTCAAAGTTAACGATGTCAAGAAAAAGCCACTAACTCTTAGTTTTTTAGATTAAATAAGGTTAAAATTTTGATACAAGGCTGAGCTGAATAC
>NC_057795.1:54925571-54926345 GCF_018294505.1 Triticum aestivum
GACGGCGACGGAGACGAGGGCGGCGACGGAGACGGGGGCGGCGACGGCGACGGCGTCGATCGATCGGGGCGCGCGGGCGGTGCTTCAGTGGGAAAACAGAGGAAGAAATGAAATTTTCGCGAGTGTTGTATATATAGGAGAGACCTTTAGTACCGGTTGGAGCCACCAACCGGTACTAAAGGCCAACTTTAGCCAGGCGAAGAGGCGGGAAGACGAGGCCTTTAGTACCGGTTGGAGCCACCAACCGGTACTAAAGGGTGGTCTTTAGTACCGGTAGGAGCCACCAACCGGTACTAAAGGCCTCGCGCTGCCACCCCAAAGTTTAGTCCCACCTCACCGGGCGAAGGGCAGCCGCACTGGTTTATAAACCCAGCCGCAACTACCACTTCGAACTCCTCTATATAGCAGGCTTGTGGGCCTAAACTCTGCGCGCTGCCCTGTGAGTCTGCTCGGCCTTTAAGGCCTGTAATTACACACCTATGGCCTATCAGGCCCATAGGGCAGCGCCCCAATTTTTTTATAGTTTTTTCTTTTCTGCTTTATTTTTTTCTATTTATTTTTGCGTAGTTTTTTGTATAGTTTTTTCTTTTCTGTTATATTTATTTTCTTCTATTTATTTGTGAGTAGTTTTTCATCTAGTTTGTCAAAATTCAACATTTTCAGAGTTTATTTTGTAGTGATTTTTAATTTCACGGTCATTTTGTAAACGATTGAAAAATAGCAAATATAATTTTTTTTCTTTTCTGCTTTATTTTTCTTCTTTTTATTTCTGAG
>NC_057795.1:54926548-54938288 GCF_018294505.1 Triticum aestivum
TTTTCTGCTATATTTATTTTCTTCTATTTATTTCTGAGTAGTTTTTTATATAGTTTTTTTCTTTTCAGCTATAGTTTTTCTTCTTTTCTGCTATTTTTTTTTCTGCAAAACTTGATGGTCAAAGTCTGGAGTTATAACTTAAAAAAAAGAAATGTCGACGTGCAATTAGTTTTTGCCATAACAGAAGAAGTCCGGAGTTGTAATAAGTTATTAAAAATAAAAAAGAGGTGCAATGCTCGTTAATTTGCTTCAAGCCTTTCGAAATAGTGTAAACTGCACTGCGCATAGCTCCGTGCAGTCTACCGTATTCCTGAAGGCTTGAAGCTAAGCAACGTGAGCATTGAGCCTCTTCTTCATCGTCTCTGCACTCAGGGCTTATAAACCGCTCCTAGTCCCTCTCACTTTGCGAGGTGAGACTAAAAAACATCTTACGTCTGGTTCATCCACATGAACCGGTACTAAAGATGCTCGTGAGGCCCCACAGGTTCGTGGTACGAACCGGCACTAAATGGTGATGGTGGGGCCATAGCCTGACCGGAGGCTGACACAGCCTCTTTAGTACCGGTTCGTGGCATGAACCGGTACTAAAGGTTCGCCACGAACCGGTGCTATTGATCGCCGCCATGAACCGGCACTAGTGTACACATTAGTGCCGGCTGAAATTCCAACCGGCACTATTGTGCTTCACATTTGACCCTTCGCCACGACCCGGTACTAAAGGGGGTGCGCTGGCGCAGGTGCGGTGCGGCAAGTTTAGTACCACCTCGCTAGTCGAGGGGCGACCGCACTGGTTTAATTATAAACCTCCTTGCGGTCGTTCTCTCGAGCTCCTCTCCAAAGAAGGCCTACTGGGCCTACGTGTTCCTTGCTGCCCTGTGGGCCCACTTGGCCTTTGCGGGCCTGCATCCTGGCCCAACAACAGGTTGGGTTTCTAGTCGTATGCAGGCCGCTCTGGCCTAGTAGGCGGGCTTTTTTATTTTTTTGCTTTATTTATTTTTGTGTTGTTTTTTTGTGTATTTAGAGTTTCTTTGTGAATATTTTTGCTTTAGGTACAAAAAATTACAAACTTTCTGTTAGTGCCCGTAGTTTTCAAATTTGAATAGTTTAAATTTTGAATTATTTGAAATCAGTGTGAATCACTAGTTTGTGAATAAATTAACTTTAAAAATCAGTAAAGGCATGAAAGAATTTGTTTGCACATAAAATTTCTTCGCGTTTCAAATGCCAAAACACATAACTACCCTAACTATTACAGAGATTCCCCTCTGGGTGTGAAACACAGAAGAAAGAGATGATAGTGAAGCCGATCACGTCCCAGATCTTTGGGTGTGAAACTTTTTCTTCGCGTGTGTCCCTTTGCGCCGTAACCATGGAAAATCTTCATCATTTAACGGGATGCTCGGGTCAATATTCACTGTGAATGGAGCAATTTCATCAAACTTTTCATAATCTTCTGACTTGTCTGTCTTGTCATCCACTCCCACGATGTTTTTCTTCCCAGAAAGAACTATGTGCCGCTTTGGCTCATCGTACGATGCATTCGCTTCCTTATCTTTTTTTCTTGGCTTGGTAGACATGTCCTTCACATAGAAAACCTGTGCCACATCATTGGCAAGGACGAATGGTTCGTCTGCATACGCAAGATTGTTGAGATCCACTGTTGTCATTCCGTACTGCGGGTCTTCCGTTACCCCGCCTCGTGTCATATTGACCCATTTGCACCGAAACAAAGGGACCTTTAAACCACGTCGATAGTCAAGTTCCCATATGTCCAGTATATAACCATAATATGTTTCCTTTCCCATCTTGGTTTCTGCATCAAAACGGACACCACTGTATTGGTTGGTGCTCTTCTTATCTTGGGCGATCGTGTAAAATGTATTACCATTTATCTCGTACCCTTTGAAAGTCATTATATTCGAAGATGGTAACTGGGACAGCAAGTACAGGTCATCTTCAATAGAGGTGTCATGCATGGTACATGTATGCAACCAGCTGGCGAAACTCTTGGTTTGTTCACGTGTAATCCAGTCATCAGACCGATCCGGGTGTTTGGAGCGTAGCAAATTCTTGTGTTCATCCATATACGAAGCCACCAAGGCGGAATTCTGTAGAACTGTGTAGTGTGCTTCAGTGAGAGAATGTCCGTCCATACATATTATTTGTTCCCCTCCTAGCGTGCCTTTTCCATCCAGTCTGCCCTTATGCCGCGATTCAGGAACACCAATCGGCTTAAGGTCAGGAATAAAGTCAATACAAAACTCAATGACCTCCTCATTTTGATGGCCCTTGGAGATGCTTCCTTCTGGCCTAGCACGGTTATGAACATATTTCTTTAAGACTCTCATGAACCTCTCAAAGGGGAACATATTGTGTAGAAATACATGACCCAAAATGTTAATCTCTTCGCATAGGTGAACTAGGACGTGTGTCATGATGTTGAAGAAGGATGGTGGGAACACCAACTCGAAACTGACAAGACATTGCACCAAATCATTCTGTAACCTTGGTATGATTTCTGAATCGATTACCTTCTGAGAGATTGCATTAAGAAATGCACATAGCTTCACAATGGCTAATCGAACGTTTTTCGGTAGAAGCCCCCTCAATGCAACCGGAAGCAGTTGCGTCATAATCACGTGGCAGTCATGAGACTTTAGGTTCTGGAACTTTTTCTCTGCCATGTTTATTATTCCCTTTATATTCGACGAGAAGTCAGACGGTACCTTAATACTGAGTAGGCATTCAAAGAAGATTTCCTTCTCTTCTTTGGTAAGAGCGTAGCTTGCATGACCCTGATGTATGTCGTCTTCTCCGTGCATACGTTGCTGGTCCTCCCGTGCCTCAGGTGTATCTTTTGTCTTCCCATACACGCCCAAGAAGCCAAGCAGGGTCACGCAAAGATTCTTCGTCACGTGCATCACGTTGATTGCGGAGCGGACCTCTAGGTCTTTCCAATATGGCAGGTCCCAAAATATAGATTTCTTCTTCCACATGGGTGCGCGTCCGTCAGCGTCCTTCGGAACAGGTTGTCCGCCAGGACCCTTTCTAAATATCACCTTCAAATCCTTGACCATATCATGTACATCAGCACCAGTACGGTGGCGAGGCTTCGTCCGGTGATCCGCCTCACCTTTGAAATGCTTGCCTTTCTTTCTTCCAGGATGCCTGCTCGGAAGAAATCGACGATGTCCCAGGTACACATTCTTTTTATAACTATTCAAATATATACTGTCGGTATCATCCAAACAGTGCGTGCATCCGCGGTATCCCTTGTTTGTCTATCCTGAAAGATTACTGAGAGCAGGCCAATCATTGATGGTCACGAACAGTAACGCCTTTAGGTCAAATTCTTCCCCCATGTGCTCATCCCACGCACGTACACCTGTTCCATTCCACAGTTGTAAGAGTTCTTCAACTAATGGCGTTAGGTACACATCAATGTCGTTGCCGGGTTGCTTAGGGCCTTGGATGAGCACTGGCATCATAATGAACTTCCGCTTCATGCACAACCAAGGAGGAAGGTTATACAAACATAGTCACAGGGCAGGTGCTATGGTTGCTGCTCTGCTCCCCAAAAGGATTAATGCCATATGCGCTTAGACCAAACCATACGCTCCTTGCGTCATCTGCAAACTCCTTCCCGTACTTTCTTTCGATTTTTCTCCACTGCGACCCGTCAGCGGGTACTCTCAACTTTCCGTCTTTCTTACGGTCTTCTCTGTGCCATCGCATCGCCTTGGCATGCTCTTTGTTTTGGAACAAACGTTTCAATCGTGGTATTATAGGAGAATACCACATCACCTTGGCAGGAATCTTCTTCTTGGGGCGCTCGCCCTCGACATCACCATGCTCATCGCGGCTGATCTTATAGCGCAATGCACCACATACCGGGCAAGCGTTTAAATCCTTGTACTCACCGCGGTAGAGGATGCAATCATTAGGGCATGCATGTATCTTCTGCACCTCTAACCCTAGAGGGCAGACAGCCTTCTTTGCTTCGTACGTACTCTCGGGCAATTCGTTGTCCTTTGGAAGCATATCCTTTATCATTATCAGCAACTTTCCAAATCCCTTGTCAGATACACCATTCTCTGCCTTCCATTGCAGCAATTTCAGTGTGGTGCCCAACTTTTTCTTGTCACCTACGCAATTCGGGTACAACAATTTTTTGTGATCCTCTAACATGCGCTGCAACTTCTTCTTCTCCAAATCACTTGCGCAGTTTCTCTTTGCATCGGCAATGGCCCGACCTAGATCATCAACGGGCTCATCTGATGCCTCTTCTTTAGCTTCTTCCCGCATTGCCGGCTCAGCTTCTTCCGGCATTACCGGCTCAGCTTCTTCCCCCATTGTTGTATCATCGTATTCAGGGAACCCATGGCCAGGATAGTTGTCGTCGTCCTCTTCTTCTTCATTGTCTTCCATCATAACTCCCCTTTTGTCCGTGCTTGGTCTAAACATTATAGTGGGGCATGAAACCGGACTCAAACAGGTGGACGTGAATGGTTCTTGACGTAGAGTAATTGCGACCATTCTTACAGCCAGCACATGGACAAGGCATAAAACCATCCGCCCGCTTGTTTGCCTCAGCCGCAAGCAGAAAAGTATGCACGCCCTCAACGAACTGGGGAGAGCATCGGTCATCGTACATCCATTGTCGGCTCATCTTCATTACACAACACCGAATAGACCAAATTAATACAAGTTCATACATAAAGTTCATATAACACTTAAATGCAACAAACAAATAACTCTCTAGCTAAAGCATTTAAATGCAACAACAAATGCGATCAAGATCGCAACTAAGGTAACAATTGATCCAACAGCATAATGATACCAAGCCTCACTATCGATGTCATATTTTCTAATCTTTCTAATCTTCAAGCGCATTTTCTCCATCTTGATCTTGTGATCATCGACGACATCGGCAACATGCAACTCCAATTCCATCTTCTCCCCCTCAATTCTTTTTAATTTTTCTTTCAAGTACTCGTTTTCTCTTTCAACTAAATTTAACCTCTCGACAACAGGGTCGGTTGGAATTTCCGGTTCACATACCTCCTAGATAAAAAATATCTATGTCAACTTGATGGGCATAATTTGTCATAAACACGAAATGCAACAAATAGTTTTAAAAGAGAATATACCACATCCGAATCATAACAAGGACGAGGGCCGACGGGGACGGATATCAAAACCATGGCACTATGTATAACAAATAACGTACGGGTAAGACAATTATACGAGTAACTATATATCCAAATCACACAAACATCAATTTGATAATGTAAAACATTCATGAACAAGAGGCTCACCACAAGGTGGTGCCGGCGACGGGACGGTGCGGGCGATCGACGATGGTTACGACGGAGATTTAGAAGGCACTAAGTAAACCACATCTACATATGCAAACTAAGTGTTATTTTGACCTCAAATTGCATATAAATCAAATACTACCACATATAATTCCTCCCAGATTACTAAAACCCACAATTAATCATTATATAAACCAATGCAAGAGCTAATCTAGCAATGAGAGATGAAAGGACAAAGTTGCTAACCTTGGTGATCATTTGAATGGATGGGGGCCTGCAAATCTTGGCAAATTTGGGGCAAATTTTGTGATGAACTCGAGAGGAAGAAGGGAAGAACAGAGGAGAAGGAGAGGGGAAAGGGGGAAGAACAGAGTGCGGGTGGACGAAGGGTTTATATAGGACGACCTTTAGTACCGGTTTGTGCCACGAACCGGTACTAAAGGTGCTGGAAGGGCCCCACTCTGACAACATCCTGCCACCACTTTCTTTAGTACCGGTTCGTGGCACGAACCGGTGCTAAAGGTTCGCCACGAACCGGTACTAAAGAGCTCCTCCCGCCTAGCCGTTGGAACCGGCACTAATGGACACATTAGTGCCGGTTCTGTTACAAACCGGGACTAATGTGTCTCACATTTGATCCTTTTTCTACTAGTGCTCCCCACTTAATCAAAAACTGAAAAAGCTCCTATGCCATCCTATGTGGGTCCCACATGTCATCTTCTTCCTCTCCACCTTCTCTATTCTTCCCCTTCCCCGCCCCTCACGGGGGTGCCTCAGTGGCCCCACCCTCCACATCTCCTGCGCCGCTTCCCCCCTCTGCCCTTGACGCGCCGCCGCATCTGCGAGCTCCCCCGCCACCACCGCCGAGCATGCAAACTGAGCAGCCTCATATCGCCGGCGTTCGCCTTGCCCAACGTCCCCACCCCTCTCAGTCGGCTCCGGGAAGGGGAGGACCTCGGATGGGAGCTGCAACGACCACGAGCAGGGTAGCACTCCCAATGCGCGCTGCTTGCTCGAATTGAGTCAAGTAGCATTCTCTTAATAATCCGATTCAATTGTAATTACAGGTTGCGAGGAATCAACATTCGCGCCACATGAGCACCTCAAGGGTTAAATCAAAGGTGCAGGAAGAGAAGGTCCTTCATTCCAACGGGCCAGAAAATCCAAGGTTATGTCTCTACAAATACAAGGGTTGTGAGGTGTCTTGAATCTCAAATCAGATCAGATATCATCGGGGTTTTTTTTTTGAAGCAGTCACCGGTTGCTATGGGTATGCATTTGTTTCTACTCTTGGATTGTCTGGCTTAACATATTCCAGAAGGAATGATAGTGACTTGTGAGGACTTTTCCTGCAGCACCGGACCCAGACTCAATTCAGGACTCTCGACTGGTGGTCAGTCATTCAGTTTTGGAGGAAAAAATGGTCACTGATGCACGCTTGTGTGAATCAGAATGTAGGAAGGTCTTGTGCGCAATCAGCTCCACAATCTGGCCAAGCATAGGCTACACGGCAAGCCTCGCAATGACTGTTTCTGAAATATTAATGACAACGACAGACTATATACATCCATGTATGTAAATGTGTGTTATTCGGAGCATCACCTACACTAGAAAGCATGTCAATGATACGCGTGCTTTCTGGCCGGCTGCATGATCGACGAACGGTCAACAAAGTCATCGGACTAGGTAGTGTTACTACTGTAGTGTGTGCTTTGGAGCTTTCAGAGATTCTTTGCCGGCCGATTGTCAAGTCTCAGTCCAAGGAATGAAAGCAAGACCACACACCCGCCCCAAAGACTGGGAGTCAGCTGCACTGCATCAGGTTAATGCTAACTTCGTCTCCTGCTAACCTTTCTTTTGTTTATGATAAATAGAGCTGCCATCACCATGTGTCCATGTCCCGTGACCTCACCCCTCTCAATCGGCTCCGGTGGAGGACTTTGAACGGGAGGTGCGACGACCACGAGCAGAGTACGCGGCTTCCTCCAATTCAGTAAAGTAGCACCCGCATAACTAATCACTAATCCGGTCGACAAGCACATGACACGTTTTTAGTCAGCATTCGCCCCCACATGGCCACTTGAAGGACTAGAGCACTACTGACAGAAAGAAGAGAATGATGTCCGTCCGTGCTAGCGGCCCAACGCGTTTTACAAGCTTGTGTGGAGCAGAATGTGATCCGGTCTTGCCCGAGGTCTCTCGGGGAATCCTCCCAATCACTTTATTTATTTAGAACTATCAACGGCATCAGCAGACTATATGTAATGTGTGTGCTCTGGAGCTTCACTTATGAACTAAACCTGCACAACATGAGCCTTCTCCTTGCCTTGGAGCTGCTGCTCTTTCTGCTAGCCTTGCCACGCCTTACTTCTTCCTCAAAGTCCACGCATTCGTCACTGGATCGGCAGGCTGAGGCACTTCTCCAATGGAAATCTAGCCTATACAATTGGGACTATGATCTGGGCTCTTGGAGAAAGGAAACGAGCCCCTGTAGCTGGATGGGCGTTGACTGCAGCAACACTGTGCCTCATGGCCGTGACCAGGGTGATGCTGCCCTAGTTGTGTCCAACATTTTGCTTGCACACTGTGGCCTTCAAGGCAGGCTAGACAGCCTCCACTTTGCAGATTTGTCCCATCTTGTCTATCTGAACCTTAGCACCAACTCTCTCTCGGGCCCAATCCCATCAAGCATCGGTGCTCTTGCCAAGCTCACTCACTTGGATCTATCCAACAATGGCCTGAATGGATCCATTCCAACATTCCTAGGTAATTTTACTAAACTAACCTCCACTGATCTCTCCTACAGCAATTTGTTTCTACCATGCCTAGTACAGTAGGGACACCAGGGAATTTGATAAGCCTTTCCACTTTGCAGACTTACCCAATCTTGTCTATTTGGATCTCAGTGGCAACGCTCTCTCGGGCCCAATCCCAGCATCGATAGGTGATTGTTCTAAACTAACTTTTCTCGATCTGTCGTACAATGTTTTGTCCAAAGGATCCATTGGAAGCATAGGAAATCTGGCGAGTTTGCAATACCTATATCTTTCTAAAAATCAAATAAATGGTTCCATCCCTTCAACCTTCTCGAAATTGGTCTCTCTAGAAGAGCTGGCACTTCATTCCAACCAGCTAGATGGCCAATTACCACTAGAATTAGGATCTCTTGTTGTTCTCTCACATCTGGATCTAAGGAGGAATCAATTTGTAGGAAATATTCCACCTCAGATAGGACAGTGTAGCTCTTTGTCATATTTATCCATACCAGACAACTTATTGACAGGAGAAATACCACAACAACTCGGGGATCTTGCTAACCTTATTGAGCTGGATTTGAGTAGAAACAATTTAAGTGGTGCCATCCCAGCGACTTTTTCTAATCTTCACAGACTGTCTACACTGAATTTGTCATATAACAGTTTGGCTGGCAAAGTTCCTTCTATCGATGCATCTTCTGTCTCACTTGACGGTAATATGGATTTATGCGGCGATTGGTATGACATACCTCTATGTGAAACACACCAAAGAAGAATACATCCAAGTATGGTATTTCTTGCTTTTGCTCCCTTCCCCCTCGCCTGCCTCACAATAGCAAGCATTATGGTCGTTTCTTGGAGAAGAAAACAAGAAAATGCTACTATCAAAAGAAAGTCTGGAGATATGCTTTCCATATGGAATTTTGATGGAAAGATCGCATTTGAAGACATCCTCAGTGCAACAGAAAATTTTAATGAGAAATTTTGCATCGGTGTTGGAGGATACGGATCGGTCTTCAGAGTTCAGCTTGTAGGAGGAATTATCTTTGCCGTCAAGCTCCTTCACTCAGTGGAAAAATTCAGTGATGAGGAGACATTTCACGCTGAGATTGAAGTGCTCACAAAAATCAGGCACCGAAGCATCGTCAGGCTATATGGTTTTTGTTCCCACTCCCAATGCAAATTCCTTGTGTACGATCTTATTGAGAGGGGAAGCCTATCATCTATTTTGCATGAGCAAGAGCTAGCAAAGGAGCTGGATTGGGCAAAGAGAATTGTTGTTGTGACGGACATAGCTCAAGCTCTCTCCTACTTGCACCATGATTGAGATGATCCAATCGTGCACCGTGACATAAAAAGCAGCAATATTCTTCTGGACCTCAATTACAAAGCTTATGTCTCAGACTTTGGCATGGCGAGGAAGTTGGAGCACAGTTGCTCAAGCTGGATCACTATCTTTGCAGGGACATATGGCTACATAGCACCAGGTTCTCATTCATGGTCTTAATACATCTCTATCCTTCAATGAATACGAAAATGTGATTCAGAACAAGAGAAACAATATGTTTTGATATTCTGATTTTGTTTTACTACAGAATTGTCATCTACCAATGTGTTGACTGAGAAATGTGACGTGTACAGCTTCGGCGTGGTTGCACTCGAAGTATTGATGGGAAAGCACCCAGGTGATCTGCTCCTTCCATTCTTTGGCCAAACAGAGCAGCCGGCAAAGCTCAAGGACATCCTGGATCGACGGATCATAGCACCGTCGACTGTCGATGAGGAGAAAAATGTCATCCTGGTTGCTTTGATGGCCTTTGCTTGTCTGCAAGTCTCTCCAAAAGCCCGGCCAACAATGCAGCAGGTATACCAGGCCCTCACAAGTAGAAGCCATCCAGAGCTCATGCTTAGGCCCCTTCATGAAATCAGGCTGCAAGATTTGCATGATTTTTGTGGCACCATAAAAAATATATGAAGCTATATAGGTAGCCTCCTGTGCTGCCAATTATATATTTGGCCCATGAGTTTGTATTTGTGTGTAGATTTTGAGGACAAAACGATGGATACCAAGGAAATAGTTACTTGTAATTTCAATATCAAATATCACAAGGATCGTGAAAACTCTTGGATGAAAACAAATCTTGTTCTTTTCATTCAATTGAAGTGCACAAAAATGACCCTTCTTCCCCAGATAGTTTTGCTCGTAATTGTCAAAAGTGGATCTGTGCATGTGCATCAATGCTTTTAAAGGGGATATATATAGTAAGTACTCCCTCCGTCCCATAATATAAGAGCATTTTTGACACTATACTAGTGTAAAAAACGCTCTTATATTATGTGGGATGGAGGGAGTATGTTTTAGTGGAAACATATATGATAGGCTGGATGTTTAGCAAAAATATACATATTTTGTTGAATCAATTTCCTACCAGATGCCTTTAGTTCAATAGACTACTGATTTGAGAAAAAGGGTTTACCCCCCGCTTTGTATTCCAAAGCAATCATCCGAACATACAACGATAGGTGCTGGGGCGGAAGCAGCACAAGCACGCCCAAAAGAAAAGAAAAAGAAAAGGAAAAGAAACAAATGCCGATAACGGCGGATCGACAAAAACGAAGAAGCCTCGCAACCGCTTCGTCCACCGGAGAATGCCCACCAAGCTCCGAGACTCCGAAGTGCCGGTACCAATCAACACCTCCAAGAAGGAACGCGATGATGACGACGCTACTGCCAAGGGTTTCCCCCGGTACGCGGCGAGGAGAGAGGAAGGGTAGCCCCGACGCCCTTCAGGAAGGTCTGGCGGCACCCTCAAGCGCCACCGCGTCGGTGTCGGCCAAACCAACAGGGATTTCTCCCGATCCCATCCTCTACCTCAGGCACTTCAGAGTTCACCACCAAACCGACCACCACCCAGCGCCAACATGGACACGAAGCTTCCCACGCCGTCTCACCACAGCACCGCGAAGATGGCCTACACAACGAAGAAGAGGAGCCGGGACTAGTGCAGCAGCACCGTCGGCATACGGGAGGGCCCCACCTCCACCGTCCACGACGGTAGCCGACCGGACGCCATAGCAGGAGCCTACCGGGCTCGTGGCCCCACAGGCCCGGCCGGGCCCTCAAGGCCAGGACAGCTCCCGCCTCCGCGCAGCAGCTGGCATGCCGCCGGCGTCACTGTCCCAGTCCAAGCCGCTCCCCAGCCTCCCCATACAGAGGGCGTCGCGGTCGCACCGGAGTCGGCCCGCAAGGACCCAAACGGGACCCTACGGGCCCAGATCTGGGCCGGGGGCATGCCGTCGACCGACCAGCACCACCGGACCGCCCTGCCACCAAGAGGCGGCACCACCACGGCAAGCGCCGCCGGCCACCGCACTAGGCCGCCGGACCGCCACCGGCCGAGCAGCACCGCCGCGTCCCCCCACCCCGGGAAGGAGGAGCGCGCGCGGGGAAGGTACAACCCGCCGCCGCCGACACCACCCGGCCAGATCCGGGGGCGCCCGCCGGCGGCGGCGGGGGGGAGGGACGACGGTGGGCGAACGAGGAGGGAAGGGGGCGCGCGCCGCCCCGGCCGCCTCCCGGGGAGACGGCGGAGGCTGCTGGATGAGGAGGAGGGGAAAGGGGGAGGAGGGGCGGAGCGGAGCGCGCCCGCGCGCGGAGCGACGGCG